>NC_073692.1:302450356-302750356 GCF_029784155.1 Uranotaenia lowii | reverse complement strand
AAGCTTTAAAAAAAGAAAAAAAAACTTTTCATTATTAATTTTATAAAACTTGCTCAGAAAATTCCGTTTAAAAACATCACAACACAATGTGATTTTCTCTGTTTGTTTTGGCAAATAATGTGAATAAATCCGGGCAAAATCCGGGTTTTTTTTCAATGAAATCCGGACAATCGGCACTAAATATTGACAAATTTAGTGTTAAATATCCGGGCAAACCCGGATAAAACCAGGCAATCTAGCAACCTTAGTTTAGAGTACTAAACTCATTTGAATTCCGTATCTGATTTTTTTTCGATGATAACTGATTCTGTGTTTTAAACATTTAATCTTTATTCTCAATTTTTTTTCAACCGATCATTTTTGCACTAAGGCTATGATAATTTAGAATCCGGGCAGTTACAAACGTGTGTATTTTAAAAACTATTCATTAGATCTTGAGGGCATGGAATGAAACTTTCGTCACATTTAGAATAACAATTTTATAAAAAAAATTATTTGATGAGAATCATTATCATAAAAATCTCATGAAAAGATGTTTTTTTGTGTTTCAAAGACATAAAATTGAAATTCACATTGGGAGCAATATCTGCTTTTGCTCTGATTGTAACTTTGTATCTCTTTTTTTTAATTTAATTCATAGTTTGTTTCTTAAAACTTGATTTGAAATTATGATTTAGATTTGGGACACTGAATTTTGGTTCGGAATATAACGTGATTTAATGTTTTGAATTCATGAACTCTTATATCTGTATCTCTATGGAATATGGATTAAGTTATTTTGTTTGTTTTTTTTAATTTTGTTTTCTTTGTTTCAAATTTTAAAGATACTTCCTATTTGTCACTAGCTATATATTTCTCGAACTAGCACAAACCAAACGATCAATGATTATATGAAAATCATTTAAGATATCTATCCGGTCATATTTTAAATTAGAGAATTTCAGTTGGTGATAAGGGTTTAAAAAAAAAAGAATTAAATTAAGCATTTTGAAGCTTAAATTAGAGTTTTCATTTCTAAGAAGTTTTTAAATTCTTCCACAATTTTTTTTATTTCGATTATAGTCGTTTTACCATCTTTATGACAATCGCGACTTTATCAACGTTGCAGTTGACGGATCGTTATTGAAAAACTATCCGGTACAACTGTGTTCGATGTTTACTCTTGGGCTCGAACTCGCGGAAATCAGCTCAGGAGACAACAGACTTGCCAACTGAGCTATATCACAAGCCCATTCTTCCACAATGTTTGCACGTGATTGTTTAATAATTTTTATTTGAAGATACTAGAAACTATTTTCTACGCAGACAACATGACTATTTGAAGATAGTATACTGAACTCATCTCCAGTTTTTTAACACGTTTAAAAGCTTTTGTATTTTGTGGGTAGCGTTTGAAAAAAAATCGAATTATAGGGGCCCCCCGAGAAAAATTGCCCCGGCCCCCCCGATGGCTTAATCCGGCCCTGCCCAAGCCCCAAAGCCCAGGAAGATAATCTGTAGTAGGTAGTCAGTAGAGTAGTCACGCAATACCTCGTTAGGCACCCTGCAGGGATGGCAATTGAATTTTTGTTTATCAGTGCGAAAAGATATACCCCTGTCAAACAGCTAATAACTTTGCACAAAACCATCAGCTGGCTCGGTTCCACAGACGAAACAAAAATTATGTTTATTTTTCAGTACAAAATATTCGATTTTCCCATACAAACCTAAAAGTTCAAATTTACTCATTTAAAAGTAACTTAAAAACTTTGCAGAAAATCATGGATGAGTTTTGGACCAAGACGAAGCTTTTTGAACCCCAGGGTTTGATACATTCCAAAATGACCCCAAATCGAATCAGTCTACTGTGACAGACACCACGCCGTCATCTGCAAGTTGTCTTAGAGTGCCTTAGAGTGCCTTCAGAGAGACAACTGTCGATGTCCCTTACGTAAAAGTTGTACAAAAGTGGACTCAAACATGAACTCTGCGGAAGGCCCATGTAAGAGATTCTTCTAACTGCAATATCTCCGTGAGCAAAGTTCAGATGCTTCTCACAAAGCAAGGTGTATAAGATGTTGTTCAATAAACGAGGCAGACCCCGGAAGTGCAACTTGTCTGACAAAACCTCTATTGAGACTGCATTAAAAGCTCCCTTACGTCTAGAAACGCTAATGCCAGTTTTTTCCCATAAATCAATTTTTGAAATTGATTTTCAAAGGACAGATATGTTTGAAAATGATTGAGGGTTCCATGTTTTCTAAAATCTTTGATTGATCGGCGTAGCTCAACATGTACGCTCATGTCAGTCGATTCCATCACGTTTCACCGTGCTGAAATTGGCTAACGCACCTATGTACTGAAGCGGAGATTACAGGTTCAAGTCCTGCCGTTGAGTCGTTATATCTTTTTCGAAAAATTCACGATTTTTACGGCTAATGTTCTTTCTTTCTTTGATACCTCAAGTTGCTTCAAAACTTTCCATCATGTTCGAAAATTTGATTATTTTCAGGTACAAAGATGTACCAAGCGATTTAATAACATTAGTATTGACATTATAAAACATAGAAATAACTGTAAAGTTCCAAGTTGTATTTCAATCAACTTTTCCGAACCAATCATAATTTAAGACGATGTTGTCTTTTTTCTATCAATAAAATTTCCAAATTCAGTTAGAGATGTTTATCAGAAAACATTCCACTTTCGCGTAACAAATTGGAGACGTAGATGAGTTGCTACCTTACAAATCCACCTCTATTCCATCCTCAGAGGCAACCAGCCAAATAAATATCCTTGTTCGAAAATTTTAGCTCGGAAGGCCAAAAACATGTTAAGCACCATATAAACAACATTCATTCGGCTTTCCCATCCATTCATAACATTATCACACCGACAAAGATACACATTCACATCCGCATCGAGTCACATCTTTATCTTGCCCATGCTTCGATTGGATTCACATTTGAATAAATAAAACTCCAAACGAATTTTTCGGCAGCTTTTATTTATTTTATCGTTTCTTTTTTTTTCTTTTCTTCTGTCTCTCTCTCTCTCTCTCTCTCTCTCTCTAGCCAGGAAACGCCAATCGCCAGTGAAAGGTTCCAGTTTTCTCCGAAATTCCGAAAAGACCGACCGAATCATCGTCCCGGAAAAATCATCATCGACCACGTAGCAATGGAGAAAATAAACACACACACTCACAGGAGCAAACTCTGCTAGTTCGACGAATGCAGAACAGCAGAATTGGGAGAAAAATCTACACGAAAACTAATTCGATTTGAATTCTCAAGTGTAACCGGAAGACAAATAGAAATCGTTTCAAATACGTTTCCGGGAAGCCATTTTCGGTCGCTTTACGCTTGTGCTGCTGCATACCGGTAGCTTTTCGGTGGAACATTTTTAAAGCTGAACAAAGGAAAAATATTGAAAAAATCTCGTGGAAAGCAAATAAAAGACCGATCGGAAAAATGAACAGCTTAGTGGTAGCTTTTCCCAGACTCTATTGGGTCATTTTATGAACCTCTACCAGGTAACGACTTCCGGTCAAAGTTCTATCGAGAGGGCTAAAATCATCGCGCGGGGCAGCAAAAATTAATGGGCTCATCAATTTGTGAATGAGCGCAAAATAGACCGTCAATCATTTGCCATCGAAATGGAATGGCGATTATGACAATTATGGCGTTCAAAGTGATCGCGTTTCTTGCAAGTGGCAAAAAATAATAATCGGTTTCCAATTCCGATTGGAGCTGTGCGAAAAAAAAACCAAAAGTGGAACGAACGTGTTTGATAGCAGCTTTCTGTGTTTCGGATCTCCCACGCCATCCCGCGGCAGGGATTCGATAAACAAATCAAACATCAACAAACAAAAAATAACAAGCAGCACAAAATGAAACTTCGAATACAGCTAACCCTGGATTTATGGATTATCGTCCTCTACATAATAGGTGAGTGGCATTGATTTATTGGCGAATATACCGTGTTTATTGGAAATACATGCAGACATTCAACTTTCAGTTTTTTTCCAATTTCTAAATTTAGATTGAGCAACTATGCTTGGATTCAATTTAATTAAAACTGAAAATGATTAAAAAAACGCCTTAATGGTGAAAATTAGTTTCATTTATTAGAGTATAGAACAGGAATGGAATAAATGATTCATTAAAATACACGTCTAACTATGTACCCAAGGATCATAAGCTGTGATAATTTATCTACGATATTAATTATGTATTGTTTTTTAATAGGATTTAAATTTTAATTGGATCATCAATAATTTAACGCATCATCTCTTTCATTCTAAAAAATATATGAAACTGGTTGAAATATTTTGAACCTTCTTTTTCAGTAGGGTAGAGTGGGGTATCGTAGGCCACTTTTAATATCTCAGATATGTGTTGAGATAAAAATCTCAATCCAACTGTCATCGTCGTCGCTTTGCGGGGGCATGTATTTCTATATGTTGTTTACTGAAATACGCGTCATATGCTTTTTTTTATTAATCAAGCTAAAAAAAAGTTAGAAAAAGTTAGAAAAAACACCCGCTAATTTCATAGATAGGGAACCTAACGTTCATAACAAAAATATGCTCGTTCGCTTATGATCTTAGTTTTATCATGATCTTTAGCGTGGAAAAGGAATTTTTGATGAAACATCAATAAGTCACACAAACGCAACCAATTTGCAAATCATAGCTTGTGGGGAATCGTGGGCCACACATCTTGAACTACCTATATTTTTATGTTTTTATACACATTCAGAACTTAAAATACGTTTTTCCTGTCTGTTAAGTTTTCTTATGCCAAATGAAGAGTAATGAAAAATATTTTGTCCATCCTATATTAGAACATTTTGCCAAAACGTTTGCGAGCCAAGGTTTGGAATCTATGCGATCATACACAGATCTCTTTTCTATTTCATCATCTGAAATTGCTTCAAAATATCGATATTAGTTAGGAAATCACAGTTTTGGGTCAACTCATGAACTTTGCATGTTATTTGTTCAATTTGGATTTGGGGGCCACCCACGATTCCACACCATTTTTCAAAATCCAAAAAATATTGCTTATTTTCAAACAGTCAGAATTTGAGGAAAAAAACTTATTAAAAATTAAAAAAAACCTTATGATACCTTGAAAATGTAGAAAACACTACCGTTTATTATTTTCATTTTATCTTTTATTATAAAGAAGTTATGGAACAACGAAAAAAGATGCCCATTATTCCCCTCTCTCCCATACTTAAAAGCCGTTTTGACCTGCCTTTAAATTTTAAAAAATGTTTGGTCATGATGCAAATTGATAAAACAAGACAGAAGATCCACTTGAGTATACTGTCAGTGCTTGATTTATGCCATATACAAAATGGTCATTTTTCACCAAACATAACTTAGCTTTGGAAAAAATTGATGAATTCATTTTTGAGACACAATTTGATCTAACATTTGTTAAATGAATTAAATTTTTATTAGGTTTTAATTGTTCAAAAGACGCTATTGGATACATTTGTAAATTACTTCCTTGTGAATTTAAAGCTTTGTAAAATTTCGTGCTGGTAATAATTGCATTCATTTATGTTAATGAAAGATGTTCAAAAGAAAAAAAAAATCACTCACTCATTTTTTTCAGAAATTTAAAAAATATAGCTTTTTCTAAGTAAATTTAAGGAAAAAAATAAATATTTGGTCGGCAATTCTCCATACACTTTGAAAATATGAGAATTTGTTTTCCATGTTTTATAATTTTCATCTGTTGAGTTATTTTTATTGTTATTCTATGATAATTTTTGGAGATTTATAAAACGGACATTTTCTATGAGAAAGCCTGTATAGAAAAAATGGCTAAAACCCCTATCAAATGATTAAGTCTGAATAAAAAAAAAAAAAAACATAGGAACAGTGGGAGGACCTAAGAATTGCATGAAGGTTAAATTTCATTTGTTTTTGAGGCCAAAAAATATTGAGAAATGTTATAATTTTTGCTCCTGAATGTATGCAGCAACATTGTCAATGTTTTGAGTATATTTGTTTTTGGAACAAAACGTTGAAAAAATCCGTTGAGTCTAAACAAAAAATAATGTAGTTGATGTTTTAAGCCTGTGTTAATTGGCATCAAAACAATTATTTTGAAGATGTTGAGATACATTTTTTTTTAATTTCCTTAATGGCCCGCCACACTCCCCCACACCAAAAAACTCAAATTGAACCTCCTGGTAATGGACTCATCAGTTCTCGGCACTTCTGGCAGCTAAGAGAAAAAAAATTAAGATCGCGTTCAAAATTTACGCATGCCGAGAACTCAATTTGTTTTTATTTAATGTGCGAGGTAATGTAACTTTAAGCAAAACAAATAACACTAAAAGTGAATCTCAGTGGAAAAGGAGTTTCCAGATTCAAAAAGTGATCAATGTTCCCCCAGTTTACGGCAGTTAAACTTCCATTGTCAAAAATCCATGATTGATTTCCGACGAACTATTTAAATATGTTTTAAACCATGCTCTTTAAAATAAATTCAAAATACCTTAATGCTCAGATGCATATGATTATGAATATAAAAATTATTTTATTTTTCTGTGATCCCACTCCTCAGTGGTCTAGGACGGAAATTTAACGTGACAAAATTAATTTCCAAGATACTTTAGGACAGGGGTGGCCAAGATTTTCAACAGGCGGGCCAAATTTAGTACTAAGACTAGCTTGCGTGCCACACAAAATTTTTTTCTGAATACAAACGAATTTCAGTGGGTTATCTAAAATATAAACTCGTTCAAATATTTTATTCTTTTCTTACATGTTTTAAAAATAAAGATTTTCGAGATTCAGTATAGATTTTTATCAGTTCTTTTAGATTTGATCAACACAAAAATTTAAAAATGTATAATACACTTTTAACAAGCTAACAGACATGATTATACCTTCCAATTCTGACTCAATACTTTACGCTTTTTAATGATAATAAAGAAGAATAATATTAAAAATTTGCACATACCTAATCTAAATGTTTTAAATTTTAGATAACGTTCTTTAGAAAGTTTCCATTTGATTAAATTTAAATTCCATAAGTGGGAAAGCCGTTAATAAAAAGGATGATTTTTTTTTCAAATTATATTTGGTATTTTACCTTTTTGAAATAAAAAAAAACCAAGAAAAAGAAAATAACTATAAAAAAATATGTTTTTAGAAAAGTCCCCCTTCTTCGTAATCTATAAGTACCAAATAAGTTCAATTTAAAATTTCATATTTTCTAAATTATTTTCTCTCTTTATTTTTAGTGAACTTACAGATAAAAAGCTCAACAATCTGAAGGAAACTTTGAATTAGTTATCTCGCTTGTCAATTGTTTTTGGTGGATCTTGTTTACCACAAATTTGGTGAAAAATGAATTTTCTAACAAAAACAAAGCACATTAATTAGCAATCAGCGCTTAATGCTCAACACTGTCTGTTAGTTTATATACCATTGCACGTAAATTAAAAATACGTTACTAATACTAAGATATATCATTTCGATCTAATTTAAAAAATGTTACCTATTTCTGTTGAAGTTACAAATAAAGTGTATGAGTTTTTAAATTTTTCAAATCAATTTTAACAAGCTGAATAATTTTTGTTAGTAAACAAAGTATCGACAAAAAAAATCGAATTACAAATAGTAGAAGTTTTGTACTAATATAACTCTGATAATGGTATGATTACAATATAATGTGATAATTTTACAAAGATTTCAATTATTTTGAGCTTCTGTTTTCCTGATTGATGTGTTTCAATCGAAGCTGACAAATGAAATTTCGGACAGCAAAGTCAATAAATACTAAATTTATGTTTTGTAAAAATCTTGTGAGTGATTTTGAATTACGGTGCATTTAAAGATCAAAATAAATATAAATATTTTTAACTTTTCCATTATCATTTTAATGTACTGAGTTATTCGAGTTTTTTTTTTTGTAATTTATGAGCATATCTCCCTGATGCCTTCCAAACTCTTGAAAAATATACCAACTCTCCAAGACTCTCACGCTCCCAGAATAGTGGAGGCCACTTTCAATATCACTATACAAGTTACTAAATAACAAATATTTATTGCATAATACGCTATTGCAAAATACAAACAATACATGAAATTTTGTGAAAATTGAAGAATGTAAAAAATGTTTCTCTTTTGCTTGATATAGTTGGTTTTTTTTAAAATGATGTAGAAGGGAAACATTCAATTCTGAAAAAAGCTTCGCGGGCCACAAAACGACAAACGCGGGCCACTTGTGGCCCGCGGGCCATGGTTTGGCCACCCATGCTTTAGGAGATTGACAAATGGTGTCATTAGCAAAAATGCTCATTTAACCATGCGATATAACAATCTTTGATCAAACATTAGGGCGTGACAGATAGAACCAAACTGTGCTAAATCGCTTATTTAAGCATCGTAATGGACTTTGCCTATAGCAAAACGATGGAAATAAGAATTTTGTACGAGAAATGAGGATGTTTTCTTTCTCAGGGTCTTTAAATTGTATTGAAAATTAACAAACTTTGGAATTTTTTGTCAAGTTTAAAAAAACCTTATTCCCATAATTCCCCAATAGATAGTTTGATATTTGAACGAAATAATGTCGCTAGCAAATCTTTTTTTTTTTTTTTTTGGTTTACAACAATCCAAAATATTACATTTTGAAAAGTACCGTAATCCGGGGTAATATTGATCACTTTTTTCAATATTTTTCGATTATTTTTTCTTTTAAGAGGAATGTGGCACGTTTTACATTTTTTAAATCAGTACTGGACTCCAATGAACGTAAAACATGTTTGCAGAAATTTATTAGACCTCTAAAAATTTTATAAAAAATCGATTTCGTCTCTGATTTGAATTTGATGCTTTGAGGTAGCATTGATCAGTCTCTATTTGACGGTTTAAGCGAGTTTTCTTGATAATAAAGGATACAAAACACTTTCATAATATTTACAAATGCCAGTTTATCAAATTTATCTTGCTTGTTAACGTTTTCTTTTAAAAAACACTTATGATCGAAAAAAGAACTAAGATATTGCATACATTTAGGGGCAAAAATTAAAATAATTGTTAAATAATTTGAGCTACAAAATACAAATAAAATTTAACCTTCACACATTCCTCTAGGCCCTCCCAATATTTCTATTTTTATTTCTTCTTCAAAGTTAACCATTTGATTGTGTTTCTATCCATTTGATAAATTCGAGTTACTCTTGGAAAATGTCCTTATTTTTTAAATATCAGAAATTTATCAATAAATGACTATTAAAATGCACTATAACTACACATGTACAAATAAAAATAGTTATCCTTTTACATTCAAAAACCCGTTTGCTTCTAAATGCTTTTTGGATTCATCAGGAGAGCTGTTTTTTTTTAAATTAATTCTTTATTTGAAACGGCTCATACCTTTAGGCTTTTAGGAGCCAAACTCTTTTTGTTTTTTTTTCACAATAGTTTGCTTACTTCTAGTTCACTTTTTTTAAAGAAAAGAAAATAGATAGGGAAATATGAAAATAAAAAGAATTATAGACGAAGATCAATAGCTTTAAGGAACAGATATATTTCGAACATGTAGTCCAAGTCTATCACTGCCAGCACCTCTCTCACTGAAACATAGGGTGGTTTTCCTCGGGCCCGAAGGGAGTCTATGAAATTTGTTCTAGCGACAAGATGGACCTCGCAGAGTTTTTTGTTTGCAAGCCTGGTAAAAATAGATATTTTATGATATTGAAATTACATTTTTACTAACCGAAAAAAAATTTCAAATGCAAACCTAATTTTGCCTTATTGATACTCAATTAATATGCTTTCAAACGTATAAAACAGTTTTCAAAAAGACTGAGTTGTTGTGCAAAAATTAATTGTTGGTCAAAGTTTCCCCGTTTTACGGTACAAGTTTTTGCTAAAAAAATCTCTTATAACTAACGATACAAGATTGCGCTTCGAGAAAAAAAAAAAAGTGCGAACTTTCATTTCATACAAATGCTTTGAAGGTATTTTTATTGTATGAAATCATTCACAAAAGATAAAGCCAAATTACTGTGATTTTCGACACACCCTTACATTTTAATATTCAAAAAATCATAACTCGTTTATGAAAAGTCCTATTTATGTGGTGTCTTGGTAAAGTTGCAACAAAAATTTTTGGCTACAATTTTGTAGAAACCAGTTTGGCTCTATCTGTTCACTGGAAAAAGTTTTTAAATGTTAAAAATGCAAAAATGACACGCTCTAATATTTGATTTCAGATTATTCTGTTCATATTCGTGAACTAAGAATCGAAAAATAATAATAGATTTTTTTTATTTTAAATTTATCGATGGTTTTTTACAAGATTCATACATTTAAAAAAAATTGAACTTCCTAATACCTTAAGATTTCAATTGAAATCATAGAATACAAGACCTTATATCTTATAACGGGTTTTATACTTTAAAAATTTTGATTATCAATATTAACAGTGATATTTGCACTTTTCATAAAATTTGAGAGGCCCAGTGTATAAATAACAGTACTACTCCCGGCATATAGCAAAATTTTTTTCAAGAAGGAATGGGGTTCAAAGACATTTCAATCAGGAGAAGAATGAAAACTAAAACATTTAGGTTGATTTAGTCACAAAACTGTTTGTTAAGTTCTACTTTTCATGAAAGCTAATATACTTTTGCTTTTTTACTAAAGCTTTTGAATTGGTTTATTAACATCACGATTTCTAAAGCTCGATTTCTGATAACAGTTACCCGCAGGGCCAGATTAAACCATAGGGAGCCCAGGACAATATTTCTTCGGGAGCCTCTATGAATCGATTTATTGTATATGCCAACCCATTCAATATAAAATATTTTAAACGTAAAAAGGAACTGTAAATCTGTTCAGTTAATCGCCTTAACATAACCAATTTTTATCAGAATCATATTTCAGTTTCGTTGAAATAAAAATTTTAAATTAAGATTTGAGAAATTAATTTCAATTAAAATGCAAATATATGAATATCAATAAGACATGCAATCATAGCCAAAGCGAAATTGTTTGATTAGTAATGCATATTCGAAAGGTTTATTTCAATTTCATATTTTAAAACACAAACAAAAATCGATTTAATGTAATGTATTTAAAGCTTTAATGTGATGCGGACCACAATTTTAATAAAAAATAAGATTCTCATCAGATCAAATATTAAAAACAACAACTTATATTTAAGAACATAAATTGAGGAAGGAGGTTAAGTTTTCAAACAGAAAATATGTAGTCATCAAACAATATCTGATAAGGAATTCAAATTTGTTTCGTAACTTGAAAAAAGAACTTGAATTTTCAGAACTCGGAAAAACCATGAAACTAGAGAAACAGCACAAGAATTGAAGATCTTAATGAATTGAATTTCTATTGCAAAATCTGGAAGCAAATATGATTAATAGAAAATAATATTAAACTGGGTATAAGAATATTTTAATGATGAAAATAATTTAAAAACATTCAATTGGAAAATGATATGCTTAAATCAGGATATTTACATCAGCACAGGATATTTTCAAAATAGAAATACCAGAAAATCAATAGCATTTAAACTCGATTAGATCAGTTTGAAAAGCTTAAATTTGAATTTCAAATTTAAGATTGAGCCTGTTATGGAAAATGAACAGAGAAACTCAGAATTGCTAATTTGAACTTCAAAAGCTTTTAAATTATGGATTTGGTATCATCATTGAAAGTTCTGATTTTTTCAGCCATTCAAATTTCTAAAAATTCTGCAATTCATATTCTAGAAACCCCTATTTAACTCGCATTATAGTGAAACATTTCTTAATATTTGGCTTTGAGATCTCCTTGTTCTTTTACGTTTTAATTCCAATTTTTCTGATTTTTCTTCATTTTATGAATTTCTAGAACTTTGAGCAGAATGATTAAAGTTATGTCGAGCACTCTTGCGATCATTAAATGTTACACATCAAATTAAAGGTTATAAATAAGGCTATCTTTTTATGAAAAGTTTATATCGAAAATATTTTTTTTTTCTATTTACTACTGATTTTAAGCTCTCAACTTGTAAGTAAATTTTCTGTAAAAGTTGGTAGTTTATGAATTTTTAAATTTTTTCGGTTTGATTCAGTCAATTATCTAAAACAGGCCAATACGAATGCTTGTCATACCAATCACCGAGTACCATAAAATTATCATTTTATATTAACAACAGCTTGTTAGGAACACATCTACGAAAATTTTCCAGAAAAATGGACTTTTTTCAATGAAACTCCTAGCGCACGCCAGAAACTTACTCAAATGAGCTCAAATTTGGCCAGAGTACTTGAAAATGAATGAGGATCAAACCCTGTAAGTGGCGTTGCGATCAGCGAAAAAAGCCGAAAAGTGAACTAGTCTAATGTTTATTTATGGAACAAGTTTCAAAGAGTGGATTTTTTTTAGCATGAGGCTTGCCAAGTTTGATGATACCTGATACCATTCAGCAATATTCAAAGCATCCGAATCATAGAAATGTAAATGAAAAGTATTCATGTAAAATGCATGTAAGATTGATTGGAGCAAATTTTTTGATAATTTATGAAAAGACCCGTAGAATTGAGTTGAAGTTCTTAGAATTGATTCCGAGATAATTAGGCGGAACAATTCGACAAACGGAAAATATGGATATGTAAAAAAACTAGGACATGTTCAAGAAAGCGATACGATTAACAACTCAAGATTTGATGCTTTTTTAAAGTCAAACAGCAAAGAAAAAATGGAAAATAGACGCCAAGTTTAACATGGTAAGACGAAGTTTGCCGGGTCTGCTAGTATTCATACATATTTTTAACTTCTGGGTTAAGCGATAAGAATTATACAAATTGGATGGTATTTTTTATTTATTGTTTTTATTACCACCATTACCAAATCAAGTTATTTTTTAAATTTTCTACGTTTAAGTGAATAATAATGGTTCTATGATATTTTTGACTTAAAAACAACCTTTTTATACAATTCCATAAGGATTTCAAGGTGATTTATGAAATTTCCCTTTATCACTCACAAATTTTTAATTGCAGCTGTTATTATAAATCAATATGCTTATTTTTTACATTAAAATGCCGAGTAATGAGAAAGAATAGATTTTGGAATGGATTTGAATCTGAAATACAGGATCTTCATTCGCTTTTTTAAACCTCTTTTCCAGTTTCGAGCTTTAGATGGCATCAATTTTACGCTGTTTTGCAAAATTCATACTCTCTTTTGATTTTTTTAAAACTATATAATAAAATTATATTTTGACCTGTTATTTTGACATCAAAATGTACAAAAATCCTCGACTAAACTCGCGATATAAACATTAACCTAACAATGACCAGTTTTTCTACAAAGTTTTTTTGTTTATCAAAGCAGATTAAAACAAAAATTGATAGGGACGTTATAAATAATTTTAAAAAAAAACATACAAACAAATATTATTTTAAAAAAAACCATGCACAGTTAGAAAACGAGTTGAATATAAGTTTTAATCATTTTTATTGAATGCACTTGACACCAATTATAGTTGAGTTTAAGAACCTTATGACAAATCAAAAATTATTTTAAGGCAAATTGATTTTTATTTTAGATTTAAAACTTAAAATGGAATGAAGGTAGGTCTCGACTGATATCTCTTCAATAAACCAGTTCATTGATTATCTTCTAAATGAGCTATACTCAATCAAAAGGTTAAACACTCATCCAAGTTGAAGTTATACTTATAAACGAAAAAATCACTTAATTTTGATTCATTCTAATTAACAATTCAAGTCATGTTATTTAATCTTGAATCAATTTACTTAAAAGATAACCTTTTCCAAATTGAGGCAGGTACTTGTGTGACTTCCAGCTTGTTTTAACTTTTATTTTATTCAACCCCTCCTTCTGTCCAAAGATCACGGCTGAACCGTTAAAGAAGCTGATTTAACTAGGCAGTAAACTGGACGAAATTTCAGTTAATTTGTCACGCTCCGCCATTCCCCCGGATAAGCTACATAGTAGAGGGCCCGCCGAAAAAAACACAGTAAAATAAATGAGTTCATCCGCCGAACGTGAACACGTGAAACAAAAACACACCGAGTGAGAAGTGAAAAAAAACACGACTTTATTACCAGCACCAGTAAAATCCAAATTATTACAGTTTGCTTCCCAGTCAGCGGCCAATGTAGAACTTAATTGCCACTCGTTTACAATCGCCAAATTACTGACCGAATTGTGTGAGCCGGGGGCCTAGAGGGCCATGAAAGTGGGCCAGCAGGAAACCCCTCAGGGTCCCCTAAGTTTGTTCCTTTGCTCCCCTCTTCTTCATTTGGTATGGAATTTGGGTAAGGGGGGATGATGAACGATTCTCGAATCCTTCGGGGAAGTTGTTGTCTCACGTACCTAAAGAGAGCTTTATTTCTGTGCTCCTGTCCTCCTTGGGGCAGCACCAATGAATGTGACGTGGAGCAAATGAATTGGTTCCAATTAGAGGATTCTAAAACATCGTCCCGATTCGGAAATCTTTTTAGGAAGTACTTTTACGACACCGAACCAGCGAGAGCCAACCGAAGGAAGGTAAAGGCACTGGACAGTAGCCATCTGGGTAGATGGATATTGGAGTTGGTTTTGCGATGGGTCGAATTTTCATTTGCAGTGTTTTTATTTTTCTAAACTGGGAGTGGTGTTTGCTCTGTTTTTAATGTAAAGAGGAAGCTGGAAACCAGATGCTATGCTGGGTTGATATTCCGGAACCAATTTCCGTTTGCTTTACCATCTTTATTGCCTGGAAGAAAACCAAACAGTAAACAGTTCAGCTTGAATTGCACAAAAGTGGATAGCTTACACCCAAGTTTATCGAAACTGTTCAAGCATCCAACAATGTCGGTTGAAGCTAATCTCAAACTTGAATAAAAGTTTTCAAACGAAAAATTCAATATACAATTTTTCATTTTTTGGCATTCTAAAAACTCAATAATCAACATTAAATGACATAACACATAATTTATATTGTTATTTGTATGTCTTGCGAATGTTTTCAAGAACCTTGTTTTTAAACTTGAACATATCTACTTGAAAAAGAGAAATCACAGTTATTTTTGAGTGTAACTTCAATAACAGTCAGAAGAAGAACTAGTGCATCATGATGACAGCAATTGAAGTGCGAAAACTTGGCTAGAGGGTATCATAAACATCGCGTTGAAAGCTCAATACGGAAAGTGTTGTTTATCGAAACGCCTTACAGCATTTCACTAACGATTGTCGAGGTAGCTAAAAATCATCAAAGTTATTGCTTGAGGACCCAATAAAGAAATAAAATATATTGAAACTGACCAGGGGCGATCATAGAGCTCGCTCTTGGTGGGGAGAGGGTGATTTTACAAATTTTCAAAAATCGACCAATAAAAAATACTTTAATATCTCGTGAATAAACGTGTATTTTAAAAGAGTAATGGGGGTGGGGGGGGGGGGGGGGTGGAGGTGAAGATACAGTGTATAACCCCCTTTCTTTTACGAAAACCGGGCAATATCCGGAAAAACCTAACAAAAGCAGGCTTTTCTTATGAAAATACAAGAGAAAATGTGTAAAATTAACAAAAGAAAATTTTTTTTTTATTGAGTCACATCAGCGGTATTCAATTTAAATTTTACATTTTCAAAAAAAAAAAATGATTGCACGTGTATATTCATGAATCAAGCTAAAAAAAAACATTATGTAAACCAATGTAGCTTCAGTTTGGATTCAGTGTAGATTTTAGATAAATCCTGGAATTTTTTTCGATATCTGTGTAACCAGGCTAGACCGAGTTTTTTTTTCTTTTTTTTTTTTCATTGAAAAATCGGTAAGCCCAGATAAACCAATCAATCTGGAATGCTAAGTCATACCTATTAATTCCAACAAATTGGTAGTATTCGAATGTCTTTAAATCACACATATCTTTTTTGTTTTTTCTTTTACAATTGTACTCTTTTTAGCATGGCAAGATGTGGTAACCCCATTTTAGATATTCTGAAAAATTTAATAATTAATTTTAACCTTTTTACTCTATTTACTTTTTTTTTCTCGATATTTTTTGATAAAATTTTAATCTGCGAACCTATAATTTTCCGTGTGAGAGAATATTGATAAAAGCTAAGTTTTGTATTTTGTATACCAGGAAGACTCTATGAGCTCATTAGGAAATTTTTTGTTATGAATGTCATTTTACAAATGAAAATGATTCACCTTCATGAACTTTGCAATTATTTTTTATTTAGCTTCTTCATAATAATGAAAGTTAATTAAAACGAAATTTAACTGATTTTCATTTTGCAACTAAACGTTCGAGAAACATATATTTGAGTTTATTTTTGATTTTAATTGTAATAAACTTGAAACTGATTTTGAAACACTTATAAATCCTGTTATATTATTTAGAATGATGATTTGAAAATATCATGTTGTTTTTATCAATTTCTGAATTCATTTTTCATTGTGAATTTTAGTTCAAGAATTTCATTTCAAAATCTAAATTTTATTCTATTCTATCTATATTTAAGAACTTCATTAAATCAGAATCGTTTCAATTTTCCAAAAAAGAGAGTAAATAAAATGAATGAAATGAAAAATTATAGTTACATTTTTTTTATTTTCCTCGATGTTTTAGAAATAATAAAAAATGGTATGATTTTAACTGATTTGGGAATGTTAAAAAATTCGCCAATTTTTTTTTTTAACTGATAAATGTTACAAAAACATTGAAAATATAGGTTTTGATAAAATGGTCAACTTTCTCAATGACTGCAAATAAAATGAGGGAAAAAGAAAAAGTTACAAAAGTTTTCGTTTTGATTTTTTTTTTACATTTCCACCAAAATTCAGAAGTTTGATCAAAATTCAAAAAAATTTTGATCATGCAGATTTCGACTGTATGTTTTATTGTTCAAATTACGGCAAATCAGTCCAATTTTTTATTTTTATACGACGTTTGGTTTATTCCGACGTTTCGGTGTTTATTGACACCATCATAAAGGATCTAAGCTGTCGATTATTACTTTTTTTTTTTTTTGTAAAACAGTACGTTTTTACAAAAAAAAAACGAGTAATAAACGACAACTTTGATGCCTGATGATGGTTTCAACAAACACCGAAACGTCGGTTTAAATTAAACGTCGTTTATAAATACAAAATTGGACTGATTTGCCGTAATTTGAACACATTCAAAAAAAATTTAAACCAAAATTAGTTTCAGATTTTATTCTAAACAAAACGTTTTGCAATTTTCTACATAGATGTCAGATAATTTTGAAACATTTATATTAAAAAAATTCAAACCGTCCTTTTGTTATGTCAGAAATGAAATAGTTATATTTATCATTTTAATTTAATTTTCTCAAAATTGTCAAATAACTTTTTTCCCTGAACTAAAGCATTGTATCTCTGAAATTCGAAAATCGAGTAAATCAACTTTTAATCGATTTCTACTTTGAGATGCCATTCAGTAAAAACTGCTAAGCTTTAGAATTATACGATACATAGAACCAAAACTAGGGGTGATTGACAAAATCGGACAGAATATTTCATGATGCCAAAAGCTTTTGAAACAGTAATTGAAACATATGCATTAAAAAGGTGTTCTCTTTCCAATAATAAAACATTTGTCAAATCTGAAACCGGATTATATCCTTCAATTAAAATTATCATTGTGTGAATGATTTGGATTAATGATTGGTATGAATCTTAAAATTCAGCCGAGTTCGGAAACAAAATTCAAAATTTGATTTTTTAAATAAGGTATAACAGATGGCATTATGAAATTTGAATTTAAAACAAATACACACATATGAATTAATGACAAAACCCCATTTTTGAGTTCCATAACTTATTTTTTAATGATGACTGATGATTAATTCAAAATCTGAGATATGATACTCAGATCAGAATACTATTTTTTTTTCTTCAAATGCATATACTTGCTTCTGAAATCAAAATTTTCTTACAATATTTTCATTTTAATTTTGGATTCATGATTTTTCTTCTATCTTGAAAATATTAAGAACAAAATAAAGCCAATTTTTGATAAAAATAAACAACAAAGATGATTTTTTTAATTGTTTAATTTGATTGGCTCAAAATATTTGAGAGGTACACCAGAGTAATTGTTTGGAATTTTTAAATGTACTAAAAGCCTAAATTGAAGCGTTTATATGCATTTATTTCAACCAAAGATAGAAGCTTAACGCATCTATGAAACTTCGTTTTCTTTTTTATCCTTATTATAACAAAATTTTCTCCTTCTTGTTAAAAATGGATAAGATCGATCTATAGGAGATCGATCCTCAAGCTTCAATTTTAAGTCGAATCGATCCTACGACCTCCCATCTGAATCAATCTTGGAGATCGTTCTTTTCCTAAAGATCGAATAATTCTAGTTAGGACCCATTCCAGGTGACCACTCAGCATTTTGGCAGTTTTTATTTTTCAGAGTTTTCTCAAAAAGATACACTCTTTTGAAAGTAATTTTTCAAACATAACTTTCAATCATAAATAGGAAATGAGAAATTTTCATAATATTTCAAATGGGCAAGTTGTGGTGTAAGCGTAACGAATTCTTTTACTATTTTATCGAGAAAAACACTTGGATCTTAGATAGAGATGAAAATGGACGGAGGAAAGCAATCGAAGAGTTAGTGTAAAATGTGAGCCAAGACTTTTGTGTTGTGGACATCTTTAAACTTCTTGTGTGATTCTAAAATTTTAATGCATCTTCTTAATTGAAATCATCTACAGAGTTTTATTGTCTTTATTATGCTTTCTGTCAAAATCGGGACTTCTTTTTATAAGTGTATCTTAATGATTTTGATTAAAATTAGTAAAAGGTTATGAATAGAAAAAAAAATCAATTGATTCCCTTTATTTCAAAGTTTTTAATTTTTTATTTAAATCATGTTTCACAGTCACCGGCAAAATATCTGGAAAAAAATTTCTTTTCTATGTTTAACATTTCTGATTTCGAATTGTAACTTAATGGAAATAAATATCTTAAATTAAATTTTACTAACCCTCTAAACCCGCTTGTACTCGGACTTTACTACAATCGTTATTGAAGTCAAGCCTAAACTTATTTTAATTAACTATTTGCGCAAAATGATTCAAAATGTGTTAATACTAATGGCAACTGTATGACAAGCAGTTGTCAAAAGCTACATCTAAGAAACCCTTAATATGAGAAAACTGGAAATAGACCTTGAAAAAGAGAAATATTAAACATGTCTTAAGGCGGGTTTCGAATAAAAATCGACATTAAATCAACAAATATGGTTAATGGTTGCAACCAAAAAAGTAGATATTAAGATAGAAATTTAGTCTCTAAGCCCATTTAGCTATGCAATTTTAAGAGAAAAATGTAAAAAATTGTTTCCTAAAAGATAAAGTTATTCGTAGAACTAAAGTAGTATATAATCATAACTAAACTTCATTGATTTTTACTGCGAAACAAATTGAGGTTAAGAGATTTATTAACATAAAAAAATAGTTAAAATGTTAAAAGAAAGATATCAAAGTAAGGCTGCCAATAGAAGTCCTACACTTCTTAAGTACCTATTGGAAAATTGATAACCCCAATAAAAAAATTGACTGCCATTTGTTTGAGAAACGCTTCCATGGAGTGGAAAATTTTGAAAATTGAAGGGTATGAAGGGTGATACGGTCAAAATTTGGTAAAGGGAAAACGCGTGTAAATCGGTGAAATCGTTTATTTAAAAAATCAAATTAAATTTCTTTTTCATGTTTAACTAGTATAAAATTCAGGAAAAATATTCAGTAAGGCTTCCGCTTTTCCAAATCCGATTTGCTGGGTCTTACGCTTAACCCCTGCCATCAGATTTTGTACAACCACCTTGTCCACCTTCTTCGCCGCAGAAAGCCAGTTTTCCTTGAACTGCGGCTCGTCCTTAGCAGTTTTTTTTGTCTTCTTTAGGTTTCGCTTGACAATAGCTCAGTATTTCTCAATTGGGCGGAGCTTTGACGTGTTGGGAGGGTTCTTGTCCTTGGGAACCACCTGCACATTGTTGGCGGCGTACCACTCCATAGCCTTTTTACCGTAATGGCAAGATGCCAAATCCGGCCAAAACAGTACGGAACAACTGTGTTTCTTCAGGAAAGGCAGCAGACGTTTATTCAAACACTCTTTCACGTAAATTTCTTAGTTGACAGTCCCGGAAGCTATGAAAATGCTGCTTTTCAAGCCACATGTACAGATGGCTTGCCAAACCAGATATTTCTTCGCGAACTTTGACAGTTTCATGTGCTTGAAAACTCCTGTCCCGGAAGCTGCTTGTAGTCGGCTTTGACGTAGGTTTCGTCGTCCATTACCACACTGTCAAACTTCGTCAGCATCGTCGTGTATAGCCTCCGGGATCGCGCTTTGGCCGTCGTATTTTGTTTATCATCGCGATTTGGAGTCACTACCTTCTTGTAAGTCGATAGTCCGGCTGGTTTTTTGGCTCGATGCACGGTTGTAGACGATATACCCAGCTTATTTGCGGCATCTCGGAGAGAGAGGTTAGGGTTTCGTTTGAAACTACCGGCAACTCTCTTTGTCGTCTCAGCGACTTCCGGTTTTCGATTTCCCTCCGATCCACACTTTCTGGCTATCGACAAACGTTCCCCAAAAACTTTAATTACATTTGTAACGGTCGATTTGGCAACTTTTAGCGATTTTACCAGCTTTGCGTGCGAGTCGCTCGGATTTTCGCGATGCGCGAGCAAAATTTGGATACGCTGCTCTTCTTCCATGGACGGCATTTTGACAATTGAAGAGTGAATTCCAAAATCAAAATAGGAGAAACATTCTACACACACACACCTTCAAAATGAGGGGTGTTCAGGTTTTTAAATGCAAAATTGAAAGAAATACGTTATGTTGATATTGAGCATTTCCATATATTTTTAACGGAGTTTTCCCGGATAATCACCCCCCCCCCCCCATCCTTCCTCCGATAGGACTGCGCCTGAAACTGACAAATTTATATTTAAAAACATACTGATGATGATCGTTGAGTTTGGATATTTGATAGGACAATTTAATTGATAAACATGTCACTGGAACATGAGAGTGACAGCATTTCTGAAGGTCCCAATGTTGAAGCCCTTATAAGGTACAAAGCCCAACATTTATGCCAAATTACTTTTAAAAATTCGACACAAGTCAATCACTCTAATTAACTGTCAGTCGGTTTGATTCAACGGATTTTTTTTCTATTGTGCTTGAGTGTGCTTGTTCACTATAAAGTCATGTACCAAATTAATTGATATCGTTGATTGCATATCATCGTCCATCACACGATAATTTTCGCTAGTATCCATTAAAATGTTATTTATTTGGCAACCCGCATCGTTTTTTGAAAGCCATCAATCTGCGGCCGACGCAGGATGTGAAATTAATTTCATTGTTAATTTTTAATTGATTCCATTAACAATGACCTTTTGAGTTTAAATGGATTCTTTTTAAAACAACAACTTAATAATATATTTCTTAAGAAACAGGAATCATAAAAAGAACATTTTGCAAAGTTTGCACATAATACCTATCTGCTTCAATTCAAGCTTATGTTAAGCTGTGAATAAATTTCTTCTCATTTCCCAACATTACCACACCGTTTTCCAAAAGTTAATATTTCGTTTTTGTCGGCTGCCGGCAAGCAGAAAGTAAATTAAAATTCTCTCTGGTAAAAAGGATCAGGATATGTGCAATTTCGTTCTTTTTGGCTCCCCCGCGCAAAATTGCCAGCACCACTTTTCAATAAAGTAAACGATTTTGGTTGGCCATTTTTTGTTGTTGTTTTTCGTTGCTCAGAAAAGCCAACGGGCAGCGGAGATTGGTGGTGGTGCTTTAAGTGGAAAAGTTTCAAGTTGTCTCTTGAACCGGTCGTCACGGCGATAAAAACAGCTGGCTGGAAACGCACGTCCGAAACCATAAACTGGCACTTTCCAGAAAGATGATCCAATATTGTGGGATCAGCAAAAATAAGAGCCAATCCATTGCTGCGAGAGAAAAGTTTTCAGCGGGAAATTTTTTAATTTATCGATGTTAATACTGTTTCCAACGTTACTACACCATTATTTTGGTAAGTTTTAATGAGTTTTATGAGGTGTTTAAAAAATGGTCCTCATATAAAGAATTGCAAAATTGAAAATAAAAGATAAAAAAAAGCAATCTTGCAAACGAATTGTCGTAAAGTCTGAAAGAATTCTCATCAAAGTTCTATTTGTCGATTTTCCATCCGAGTATATTAATTTTTGCCGGGAGTCATCAATATTTGACATTCTTTGTCTAAGAAATCAATGAACCAAATTCTACTTAGGGTGAGTGCTCCTACTTTGGACCAAGAGCCTACTTAAGTCCAAAAATGCCGATAATTGTAAATAATTCATTTTTCTTGCATAGGATACAGCTACTCCTAGTTATGCACACAATGAACTCTAGTTCTTCCTAAATCCAGCCATACCGCTTATTCTCATAAAAAGTTTTTCTGATGAAATTTTAAACGTTTTTAAATATTTATATCTTCATCAGTGGTAAAAAAGACTGCTCTATAAGTGGAGCGCGTTTTGAGGAATTAGAGTGAATAGAGAGAAATCACGGTTTTTTTGCTGTCCAAGCAAGAAATAAATGGAACATTACTTTCTCTGTGAAGATTATGAACCATACTACTTATATTTCCTAAAATAAATGAAAATCAATGAAAAATCCGGAAAATTTGTAATGGGTCCAAAAACTGGAGACTTTTGACTTTGATGTTCCATCTTTGGACCTGACATCACTAAAACTTTGTTTTTAATACCAAAAAATAAACAAAAGTGGGGCATAATTCAGAACCGATATTGAACTTTTGTAACATTTTTGTCAGCTTTACGCAAATAAACTACAAAAAAGTAAACACAAACAATTTTTAGCTTTTGTTCTGCTGATAGAGCTCACAGGGAGCAAAAGTGTTTTAGTTATTCATTGCAGAAGTTTTAGTGTTTTTAATCTTTAAAAGCTGCAATACTTTTTTAATGATAGTATTTGATTGAAGATAACCTTTTTCATGAATTTAGTAATATATTTTCGAAAAATCATACTTTTTATAGAAATTTAAGTTTTAGATCCAATGATAGGGACCAGTTCAGTACCAAAATAGGAACAATAGGTTCAAAGATGGACATTTTGATCATCCATATCTTTGCAAATCTTTCAATAACCCGGAAAGCTATGTTGAAAATTTTTATTGAAACTTGCAGATAAGATTAAAACCAGGGCCGTAGGAAGAACCGACTCATGGGGGGGGTTTGATGACTGGTTTTTACCTATGATTTTTTGCCCAACAATACAAAAATGGGAAGAAATTATGTTTGTAACTATATGATAATTAATTTTTAAGTACTTTGACATTATGAATCTTCATTTAAATTGTAACTTTAGAAGATTGGTCCTAAACCTAAAAGGTGAGCTAAATTCGCTCTCATCGATGGTTAATATCTTTGAATGTGTTTAGGAGTCTGATAGATCAAACTTAGTTGATTTTTGCATAAAATAAGCTTTTTAGGAGAGTCTTCCTTTTCTAAAAAAAATCTTATTTAAGCTCAAATAAAACCAGCCCAATCTTCCAAACTATTTTGCAAATTCAATGATTTTGATCTTTGCTGAAAATAAATCAAGTTGTAGGTGAAGATGTTTCTTTAACAGTTATTATTTTTCATAAAAATCAATTCCATAATGAAATTCCATAATGATGATTTTTTTCAAATAAAATTAGGGTCTTTCGGATGATACAATGAACTTAAATTCCACCTTTATTTTGAGATTATGAATAAAATTGTGTTTACAAATTAATTTAATTTTTATTTTTTTTCTCAGGGACTTGGTTTAAAATCCCTGAGAAAAAAGGAAAAAAAACTAATTTTGATTTGAAATTGGATCCTGGAAATTGAATTGACAAACAATATCAACACATTAAGGACCGGGAAGAAATCTATGATTAGAAGCACCGAAATTCAGCATTCTATATCTCAGAAACATCTGGACTAAATTTCACAAAATTAGCATTTTTAGTTACGGCAAATGTTGTGTTAAATTTTGTCAACTAAATTCAGTCCATTTGAGTTATGCTTCGAAGTGTAGCACTCGTTTGGCAAACGATAAAACGAGATATCTCGTATTTGGTCCGCAATGTGTTAAGTTCATGATCTCTAAAATTCCTCAACAATTTATGTTTATGACTTTATTTCCAGGCCTAACCTTTTGCTGAATTTTGAATCTGCCTTCTGAATCGTAATTCTGTACCTGAATTCAAATATTGCGCTTTGAATCTGTATCCGAGTTTTCATACGATTTCTGAAATGTTCAAAAAATACGATTTCCAAATCTTATTCCTGATAAGAATTTTATGAATCAAGTTTAAGAGCTCTTATTCATGAATCTATAATTCAAATACAATACTGAACTTATTACTTACTGAAGCTTAAATCTAAATTTTAAATAGTGAAATTAGATTTAAGCTGTAATTTATTTTGTATCTGAATTGTGAATCAGCATTAAAATATGAATTTACAAATATCTTCATCTAACTTTTCAATTTTGGATTGCCATTTCGAAGCTTCGATTTTTTTATTAAATTTTGTGTAAGAATTAAGATTAACAACTTCAAATTTGAATATCAAACAAAATTTCACTCATTCTCATATTCGGAATTGAGGATGACTGAAGGTAGTGGGCCGAAACATAAAAAGAATTGTTTTAATTTGATTTCAAATTCACCGAAAAGCATCAACTTGAAAAGCCAATAAAAACATGATTTAAATTTGATTTGTAATGCAAAACCAACAACATAAACCAGGATTTAGGGTTTGTGATATAGCTCAGTTCGCAAGTCTGTTGTCTCCTGAGCCGATGTCCGTGAGTTCGAGCCCAAGAGTAAACATCGAACACAGTTGTACCGGATAGTTTTTCAATAACGATCCGCCAACTGCAACGTTGGTATAAGTTGCGAATGCCATGAAGATGGTAAAACGACTATAATCGAAACAAAAAAAAAATAAATAAATAAACCAGGATTTCGAAGCAGCTTTTCATTTCTATTTCTTATGATTATTCGAACTGAAAATCAAGAATCCGTAACTGGATACAGAATCAGAAATACGCAAATAGGAATACAATTTTTGATAGGAGTTTTTGGATCAGAACCTCCGAAATGGATTTAATTTAATTCAAAATTAAATATTCAGACCTAAATCTCGATGAACAAGTGAGAAAATTTGAAAAAGTGTAGCAGAATTTTGGACTTGGAATGGATTTTTGAGGTTTTGGCATAAGGTTTTAGTCTAGATTTTTACTCTTGATTAACCTTACTGTATTATCATAATTTGGATCGGAATTTAACATTTTTAATGTAGAATAGAATACTTTGCTTGCAGTTTTGGATCCTCATGGGGGGGGGGGGGGTTAACCCCCAAAATCCCCCCTCCCCGTTCCTACGGCTATGATTAAAACTAAAAATAAATTTCCTGAAAGATAAAAACCTCCCGTCCATTCATGAGAAAAACGTGGTTATTTGAAAACCTCCGCTTAAAAGGTCCAAAGTAGGGCAGCTTACCATAATAATTTTATCTATGAGTTGCCACACATGTTGTGTTTAATTTTGTCAAATTAAATTTCATTTAGAATTCATAACATTTGAGTTTTGCTTTTGAAAGTTAAACACTCGAGGCTAGCGATAATTCGGGAATTCTTGTATTTCATCCGTGTTGACAACCCGATTATTATAAAACTTTTGATTTATGGAGCAATCTTCGCTGTGCGATGAAGAAGTCTACACTAACATCACCAGATTTTTTTAAAGCACGTATCCAAGCAAAACCGATCTGGGAAATTAATATAAGAACCTGGCAAAATCCAAGCATTTGATTTCGAAATTGACGAAAAAAATCCGGGAAATATATGGGCGAATTTTGTCAAAACTCAGAAATCACTCAACAAAAAATCAAGAAGAAAAAATTAAAAAAAAAATGTTTTCATCAAAACTCATTGACAGAATTTAAATCGTAGTTTAGGCTTTCAAAAAACCTTTCATGATTATTTTAATCTAACTTGCCTATAAACTTCGTTTTGGAGGCATAAATAAGAAAGAATTGAAACACAATTTGTTGTTTTTTTTATTTGATTTGCCAAATAAAGTGGACAAATCCGTGCAAAATCCGGGTTTTTTGGTCAATTAAATCGGAACAACCCTAAATTCTCCTACTTTTTTGAAATGATATGATATTCACTTTGTGTGTTTTTTCTCCGAGGAATCGAATGGAGTTTGTTTGAGCCACCACACACTTTGGAAAATAGATTCATGGCTGAACTATTTGAAAAAGGTAGAGGAATTAAGGCTAAAACCAACTTTAACTCCGATGCGTGCGGTGCTTCCATTCGATTCCTCAGAAAAAAATCCGCACAAGATAAGTCTCATTTGATTTTAAGTTTTTATGTTGGAAAATGATTTTTTGCTGAATCAATATTAAAAGAAGGAGAATTTGGGGGTAAAAACTGCTATAAATCAAAAAGCCTTCATTGTATTTATCGGAAAAAAATCACATGAGATAACTCTCAATTGGTTCAAAATTTCATATTCTGAAAAAGTTTTGTTTTCTGAAATATTAGAAAAACGTTGTAGAATTTATGGAAAAACACCCATAGCCTAATTTCCAGATGCGTGCGATGCATGCATTCGTTTTTTTTCGGATAACAAATCATACAAGATATGTCTCATTTTCTTTTAAAATTCCTAGTTCGAACTAGCTATTTCATAATAAATTTAAAAAATATTGAAAGTAAAATCAGCCATAACTTTATTTTCCAAAGGGTGTGGTAGCTAAAATAGCAATAATTTGATTCCAAGGAAAAAAATCGTACATGAAAGGTTTATTTTTTTTTTCAAATCTTTTTACAAAATAAAGTTGAGTTAGGAGTTAAATCGGCTCTATATCTCCGTTCGTAAGCTCGGGCTGTGTCTGAAACTATGTTCAATCGTTTGTAATGTCCAATGTTTCTAACATTCTATACAGTAATATTGACTTTCTTCCTCGCAATTCCACTTTTCAATCAAAAAAAAAATCAGAAAAAAACATCCCTTACTAAAACTACCGTAAGGAACATAAATATGGTTCACCCAAAAAAAATTGCTTAAGAGTTCATGAGAGCTGCAGTTAAAAGCTATAAGAAGCTATAAGCTATAAGCTATAAGAACATCGATATAAAAATTTTGTGTAGTTTTGTGGGGGAAGAGAGTTAAACGGAGCGAACAAAATTTTCAGTTAAGCGTGTCTTCACTTCGAACATGAATATTGTTTGTCGAGAGAGTGAGTGTGTTCGAAGTAATGACACGCTTTACTGTGAATTTCGTTTGTTACGTTATGATCTCCCACCCCACTAAACCACCCATCGTTCTAGGAAAGCAAAGAAACGAACAAACACAGGCGTTCGGCTGACAATACTAAAAATTCTGGAATGGTTTATTTTATAATTTGCATGTTATGGTGAAACATCACAGCGGAATTGGATTTTTTTCATAAGAATGTAAATTAAATATGTTTTCAATTGAACATTTATTTGGTCCATTGGCTTTTAATTAATCTCTTAACAGTGAAAATCACTGAAAACATTGAGTGCATGTTTAGATGAGAATAAAAAAAAGAATAACATTTCAAATTCAAAAAATTAACGCGAAAAAGCCAGCTTTGAAAATAGTAGTAGATTCAATTCTCTTTGTATTCGAAATCTTATAATTACAAAATGTTGGAAATAACATAAATTTTATAGCCGTATTTTCTAAAGAATTATTCCATCTCTTAATAATTTTTTACAAGAGATGAAATGGAAACTTTGTATTTAGGCTATTTTTTTTTCGTCGAAAAATTTGAAAAAAAGGGAATTTTAATTTCGATTATTCATCGTATAGCTTTTAATCTCGACTTTCATGAACACCACAGTTTTATTTTTTTTTGAGTTGACCATATGTGACTTACGATAGTTTTAGTAAGGGATGTTTTATATGAGTTTTAATTCTAGAAGTGGAATTGCGAGGAAGTAAGTGAATATGAACTGTTAGGAACATTTTTCACTATCATTCAAATATTTTTATAGATGTATTTTTGCAGAAAAAAATGATAGCAGTGGAAACGATTTTGAAGTAAATTACTTCAGTAGTGTCATATTGATATAAGGATTGAGACAACTCAAGCATTTTAAATGAAGCTATTTTTAAAACTGTTTTATTATGGTCATGAGAAACGCTTAGATTCTTGATTCAAACATTTGTTTTCAGGTAGTTTTCAAAACAATAATTAAACTTTTACTTAATATACTGTTTAAGTTGTCTAGAAAAAAAAAATGCTTTATTAAAACTCCAATAAAACATTAATAAAGCATTTTTCGCCATGCTTTTTTTGGAATGTTTTTAAGAGAATGTTTATAAGACACGTTGTGCTACTATTTTGTTTTATCTGGTAATGGTTTATTTTAACCGGTTTTAGTAATGTGTCTTGCTGTTTTCTGGTTAGTCTCTATAAATTGAATTTTATTTACTTTTGTTTTGTTTAACCTCCATCACAATTATTTTTGCCTTAGTTAATCTGGTTTAGCGTATTTTTATTTTGTTTTATTTGAATTTGCTCGTATTCTAACTTATTTTATTTTGACACGTCTTGTTTTGTCATTTTTTAACCTTTTTTTTCATATTGCGATATTGACTTGTTCGGTTTTGTTTTGATTTATCATGATGGATCTTGTTCAATCTTATTAGTTTTAACTTGACTTTATTTTATGAAGTCCTCGTTAATTTTTTTAATTGGTTGTTCCTCCTTTTTCCCATTTTATATAGTTTTTTTTTGCAATCATTCTCTTATTTATTTTCTTGTTTTATATTTTTCTGAATAGTTTATTAAATATTAACATCATTTTCGGCTATGTACAGCATTTTAAAGATCAACGGAAGTCACCATCTTGGGTGGCGTCAGATGGCGAAAGCCCTTCCACCTAATAATCATATAATGGTGGTTTTATGCGAATTTCAGTCATTTACAGCTATTAAAGTTCAGTCTAAACTGCCATATTAGATTTCAAGGTGGCGTCAGATAGCAAGATTCGACTTTTTCAAGTTTAGACCTTTCTTAGTATACCCATGTTTTGTAAGTTGCATCCGATTTTCAGTGATAAACAGTTTATCAAACTTAAGCGGAGCCAAGATGGCGGAACTCACAAGATCACACAGAACTTGAAAAAATCGAAATTGATTGCATATTTTATTGAAGCTTGATAAAAACTTTGGTGGCTTTATTTTAGCTGTATTAGAGTTCTGATGATGTTTGCTTTTTATGGAGATTAATCCATAAAAAAAAATCCTAACGGAGTATTGCTGACCATAATGAAGCTAAAATTGTTACTTGGGAATCTTCAGAATGGTAAATGAAGATAAAATTTACCTCGACCAGGAACCGAACTCGAGTCATTTGATTACCTCACCGACACCTTCTCAAATTGGACAAATCGTCAGATGTAAACTAGTTAAGATATAGCTCTATAATTCAGTTGACGTCATCGAGTTTAATTTGCTGCTAGATTCTACTGCAGAAAATGATCATCGTGACCCGATCAATGGTGTTTTGTTCGACTTGAATCAACTAGTTAAAGTTAAAAACGCGTTTTCAAGTGGATTATACTGAAATATCACAAATTTTATGATTGTGAAAATGAGGAACAGTTTGTAAATCATGTTGCAGTGTTGTATATTGTAGTTAAATATAATTTAACGATCATAAGAGCTTATTTTCCGGTGCTCAAAAATAACAATATTTCCGTCACTTGAAAACCTAGTTGGATTTTTCAAAAAATTTATGTTGAGATAATTGGGAGATTTTATTATGCTGATAAATTAAAACCATAGGAACTACACTGAACTATTCTTAAATAAAAATTATTTGAGAAAAAAATATTTCCTTAGAAAAAAGGGGTGCCCAGCTCGCCTCGGGTGCTCGTTATGCCCTTATTTCCTCTATAGCAAGAAAAAACTGATAAAAAATCACCATTTTATTTTCTTTTGGAGGAGACTCTTTGGGTATGTCAACGATCAATTTTAGTAAATAATCGGTAGATTTAAGTCTCTCTTCTCGTTACGGATGTTAGCAAAGTTGAATTACAATCTCATCAATATCAGCATATTTCACTATGTAATTCTGTTAGGTTAGCGCCTTTCATGTTTCTGCTAGGCATTCGAAGAGCTCGTTGGATATCTTTTTTAGTATTTTTGAAAATGAATAATTTTTTCACTAATTCGATTCTCATCGGAACTAAAAGTGTCAAAAGACCATTCCATTTGTGTATATTTTACTTTGGGCTTCAAAAGTCATTGTGCACAAAATAGGATTCCTGAAAGAGTATAAAAAAAAACTTCAGTTAATCCTCGGAAAACTCGAACCCGCACTAGCTAGTTATTCTAATGAATGTTTCCCATCAACGAAACCCGAATGCTGAAAATAACTCATAACACAAGACAAGAACAAGGTACTTAGAGTTTGATGAAGTGAGGCGTAGGGATGTAGCTTACTTTTGCGCACCCTTTAGGACTTCTTGTTTTATGACAAAAACGAAAGCCAGCGTCATATCATTCCACAAAGCCCTTGGTGACGTGCTGTTGTTGTTATATCGAAGCATAGGGAAAAAGGGGGAAAACTAGAAAAACTAGATCTATGGATGGGTGGTGTTTGGCGTGAAAAAGTTGTAAAGTTGCGAAGCTTCTCTCTTTTTTCTTTTGGTCGAAGAAACAGTTCTGCACTCTCAAGTCTTCTGACAGGGACACTCGAGAAATTTCTGCACTCATAATCCGTGCACACTTTTATTTTGTGAAAGATGGATGATGTTTGCCTTTAGCCGAGTGCACTCTGGCACGATCCTACGTTCCCTGGCTGTCGTTTGCGGTTTCTGTTGTTTGGTTAAGAGGATTTGTTTAAATTTGAAATATGAAGCGTCAGCGAAATTGGTACCGAGGTTGAATTCCCCATTCCGAGCAGAGATGAAAAATATTCATTTGGAAAAGTGCTACACAATTAAACTGGAGAGCCAATTCATTTCGGAGAAGGATCAATTACAAGAACTCATATTGAAGAGATTGACCGAATAAACACAATTAGGGCGTTTGATTTGTCGAGAAGACGAGTAAACACAAAGAACAATTATGCCCGAGCTTTGGGAACCCTTTCGGCTGATTTCTGACCACGATATGGTCATACTAACATAAGTTTATGGTAGGAAAAAGAATCTGGTCCAGCAAAAGAACAAATGCGTGGGATTAGGGATAAGCATCCTCAACATTACTCACCCCCTCTTAGTGGAGCAACCAAACCAAAGCAAACGAATCAACAACAATGAAAATCTCGTTTCGGATAGAACGAAATTCTATTTATGTACTCCCTTCTACGAAAAAAAAAAACAGCAAACCACATCATATGTTTCAATTAACTCTTACAATTTATAAGGTTGAGCTGTGGATTTCGTAGGTTTTGTTGGGGCGAAGCTAGGTTCCAATGAAGTTGGAAAATAACGGCCACCCTAGTTTAAGTTTTCATAATTCACTTCTGAACACGAAATTGTAAACATTTTGCGATCAGTTGCTTGTTTTAAAAACACAGTTCGTCAGATTTTAATCCTTGAATTTTAGTGGGTATGCATTAAATTTGTAATTGATGGAGGTCGTATTTTTGGAGCTCTTTCATTTTTAATGAAGTTGTTACTTCCCGATTGATGGATAACCCTTGTAGGTACGAAAAATAATTTTATCTACAGAGCCTCACCCTACAATAAAACTACTTGAGAGGCCACTTCCCAAACCCCTTGATAATATTTATATTTGAAACAACCAAACCGAAGTGTAGTTTTATGATTGTTCTATTCGGGAAAGCCCAAGCATATTGCAATCAAAACAGCTTCATTAATTGCTAGCAATAACCTAAACCCGAGAAGTACCAGCAACATCGAGTGACAATTTCGTGATGGTCCCTTTTCATCAACCACAGACAGGATCCAATTCATACTCCGCACTTCAATCATCTAATCCGTCATAAACCTGGCATTTGTCACACTTTCTGCCCGAATCTCCAGCAAACATCGTAAAGCCTGGTGAGAGGGAATCAAACTCGTAACTTCCGGATCCGGTCCAGGCTGTCCTTGTTCATTCCGGAGGTTAAGTGTCGCAAACCCGGAAGTACCATATACCCCGGCGTGGTGGTAATATCTTTCATGGCGTCCATTTCTGCTGGGCGAATCAGACTTTCGGGATAGGCAGAAGAGAAGCGGGAAAATCCGAACTATAACAAGTGAATAAACTTTTTTAGTGCCAACGTGCCGCCACCTCTCGGAGCTCAGATTAATGCCTTTTGGGTGGACCAGTTTTCTGCAGTAGAACAGCGGAAGTCGGCCATCGTGGCAGATTTTTCTGCTGTTTTGTTTTCGCTGAGTGGGATGTTGGGTTGCAAAAATGAAATCCCTCTTCCGGAGAAGGCCCTTCGTCATCGGACCAGTTGCAATGACACGCATGATAGGGTGGAACGAGATTACGTCGTCGTTTATTAGTTGTAAAAACAGCTTAGAGCTGTATAACTAAATATAAGTGTAGCCGGCTTGCAGGTTAAGATAAATTCCAGCATTGATAAACTTTTATGATCTCCGTTGTGAAACTAGGAGCTTTAAGTTCCATATTTTGAAGATATTAGAAAAATTCTACGTTGAGGAGATAATGATAAAGCTTGAATGTGGTATCTTGATATAAGTTAACATTGCGCTTCCATCATACAGACAATAGATGAGAGCCAAACTACACCAACGATGTTGAGCAATCGCTAGCGCAACTGACCTTTGCAGAATCTAGTCAGCAATCAAGTTCGTTGTTCAAGTTCAAGTATTTTGGGATGAATAAACCCATTGAACCTAAAATCCCGGAAAAGGATTGTGTGACAATCTGGACTCGGACCTCAATAACTAGGGTCTAGATTCGAGACTCCACAAGGAACATTTAGTGTTTTTTTGCCATTGTACGAAATCAAAATCAGCAGATTTTAGTTATTAAATTACAGTTAAAAGATCGATCCAAAATAATGTAGTTATAAGCTGTTTTGTTGCGACGTTACACCCAGCCGTTATCGTTGCTGAAGACCACATCAAATAGTTAACAGGCGCACAGTAATAAAATGTTGAAGTAGAAGTGAGAAAAAGGAGTGTCTTAAAAGAAAAGCTGGTTGAAAGCTAGGAATACGTGGTAACGTGGAAATTATAAAGCACCCTAAACTCGTTGTTAAATCCCTTGTATTCTAATTTACGGGGAACGTTGAAATGGTTGGGAATGGACGCTTGCTAGAGCTTTCAATAATTTCATGAAATGCTTTGTCAAGCTTCTATAGATCAACGAATTCAATGAATCGCATCCAAAGTTTTTATTGCTATTTGTGGGATTAAAAACCACCTAGGCGAAAACTTTTGGTGCGAATGCAACAGCACTGTTCCTCTCCCGTGGAACCCATTTTAATAACTGAAAGCATGAGCCGATAACAAAGTAGGCACATCATTCCAAACACCAGTGTTATGCGAATTTCGAAATCCAGTCTGAAAAGTTTTCTTTTTGGCCAAAAAGTACAACAGAATTTTTACAGCATCTCGATGGTCAAACGTCTTGATGGTTGAGTGGTTAGCGTTGTAAAAAGGTAATCGCAGGTTCACTGATAACATGGGCTCGATTCCCACCTCGGTACTGGGTGTTCAATGTAAATCTTAAGCTGTCCACGTCATTTATTCAGCCTGTAAAGCCTAAATCGGCAAAAACGGTGCATGTCTTTTAAAATTTTCAAAATTAGAATCAGGTATCCGGGTTTTGATATTAAATTTTTATGAAAAACGTTAAAATTTGTTGGGAGAATGTCACTTTTTTTGATTTTCTTGAACTTTTTGTTCTCACGTGATGCAAATAAAATATATGGAGCTCTCGGATAAATTCTCTGGTTAAAACTTGATGTAGCGCAAAAATAGTTATAACGCAAAAAGAGCATTCATTTTTCATGAATAGAAACGTGCTACCACGTGTCTCCAATACCAAGTGATTATTCCGATTTGGATAGATTTCCTGCTTTCTACGGTACCCCGGCGTATGAAAGAATTGTTTTCCCATAAGACTGTGGACGGACAATGATTTTGGCGGGTTTTTCAATAACCTAACTGTAGAACCTCGCCACCCGATATCGGCAATTTGCGTCCGGTTCGTATCGTGGTTGCTGTAAAAGAGAGCGATTATAATTCGGCTCTCGGCTCTGAAGCTTGTACCGCCAAACGCATACACTTTTAGAGGAACACATTTGACAACCGAGGGGTGTCTCAATAGATAATGGCAATATTTCTGCACTGTGATGAATCGATGGTAATATTTACTAACAGTAGACTCTACACTAACCTTAATCCCAAACTCAGCAATTTTCCGTGATATTTATCACATTCCTGGTTCCGGGTTCACGATTATTATAAAAATACAAGGCCTGTCTTTGGTCAGGCACAGGTGAGTGTCTGTCCAATAATTTCCACCGTTAGCAAAAGGTGCTTCCTGGTTTCCCCATACCATTTTATTGTTGCACGGTTCATCACGAGTCGACATGGCGACAACAGTGTAGAAGAGGCTAGCCAAAACGGAGCTGAAAATGTGCAATATCATCGCATCGATTCAACGAATTGAGGATTTCCTGCACAACTTCAAAACGAAACGCGACGTGAACGAGCTACCCATACGGATTCACACTTTGGACCTGAAAATGGAGAGCTTTGAAGAGGTCCAAGCGGACTATGAAGGTATGGATGATTCTGATGCGTTTATTGCGGCTAATTCACTGCTCAGGGCTAAAATAGAAGAGCAATATTTCCGTACAGCCGCAGCCTGTGGCGTAGAGGATAGCCTTCAAGTCTTCCAAGCCAGCGGGCATGAGATCGAACCCCGGTCACGGCATACATAGTACACTTTCTGTGGGTTGGTGGTTTTAGCATTTGTAAGATGCTAGCTATCATATCCTAGAAAGCTGTAGGGGAAAAGTTCATATAACGCCCCATGTGGCTTATACGCGCCACCCTTGTTTTGAAGAATCTGAAGCATTTTAAGCCTGCAAAATATTACCAATTGGTTCTAAATGCTGTGATTGGTCAGGGCAAGTATGAATTTTTCCTCAAAATGCTCCTGTGTCGTGATAATTTCATAATTTGGGTTTTTCTCCATTTCGATCTAAATTTTAAAACACTTTCAATAAGGTGTCACCAAGCAGAGAAAAACGAATAAGGCAATATTTTCTGACACATCGGTAGAGGAGAATCTAAACTATGATTTTACGTTTAAAATCATACTGAACTCGGTATGGTATGCTATTTATGGGTATGTTCTATCTCGGCCCATGCGCTCGTTATAACGCGCCAATCGTAGTAGGCTTAAAATAGCATTAATTTTTCAAAAAGGCCAATTTTCATTGAAAATGAACAAAAAGTCTAAAACCTTATTTTGAGCGTTAATTCAGCCCAAAAATGTACTTTTATTATTTTTTTTAATTTTTGATTAGTCCATTTTGATTTTATTTTCATTCAAAGTGTCTGTAAGTATTGGTGTGTTTTCGGTCTTCGGCTGCTTTCGGATGTGTTCGGCTGCTAGGCGCGAATTGAATACACGGCGGCGCGTATTTGCAACACAGTTTTGTTCTGTGGCTTTGAATAAGGTTTTAAAAAATGAAGTTTTTGAAGCAACTATAGAAATTTGAGTAATAAAAAATCATAGGCATTTGTAGAAAACAATTTTTTTCAACGATTGCACCCATTTTTAACACAATTTGTACGTGGAATACATAGAAAATCAGCGATTCGCTTAGGTGGCGCATAATAGGGCATGTTCCCCTACGCTAAGAGTTAAGAAAAAGGAATCTCTTCGAGGAAACATCAAGTTTCATTGAGATCCTGTATGTGGTTGTGTTCGTTTTTTCGTTTTAGAAATGGCGGTTAATATTCCTTCGGTAAAGCTTCCAACAATCTCTCTCCCAACGTTCGATTGTGATCTAAATGACTGGCTCACGTTTCACGATTCCTTTAACTCCCTCATACAGTCCACTGAAATTTCCAGCATCCAAAAATACCAATACTTACGCTCGGCACTGAAAGGCGACGCATTGGTTTTGGTAGAATCGCTAACAATCACTTCTGCCAATTATGTGGTGGCTTGGGAATCACTGCTCTCCAGGTATTCCAACAAATATCTCCTAAAGAAAAAACACCTGCAGGCTATAACATCTTTCCCTAAGGTCATATGCAAATCAACTTCAACACTACGAGCGGTAAAAATCTTACAGCAGATAGAAGAACCTACTATGCATTGGAGTAGTCTTCTTGTTCAACTTCTTCTTCATCGAGTTGACGATCAAACACAGAAGGACTGGGAGGAAGTAATTTCGGAGGGAAAGGAACCCACTTTTGAAAATTTGGTTGAATTTCTAACTAGAAAAATACGCACCTTGGAATCGTTGGCAATATCTTTAGAACAAACGTCGGTAAAACAATCTAAAGCTTCTTCACCACAAACTACAAAACATCCTCAGATCCCTTCCAACTCTCGGGTTAACATTTTTCCGCAACTGATAGTTATCGTCCAGGATGCCTTGCATGCAAGCAGTGCCACCCATTAATCAAATGCCCAGTTTTCGAGAGGATGCATCTCAATGAAAAATTGAACCTTGTCAATAGATAAAAAATATGCAGTAACTGCTTTAGGAGCGATCACTTTGTTCGAAATGCACTTCAAACTTTTCGTGTCGCATTTGACAAAAACGGCACCACACTTTGCTAGATCTTGGATTCGAAACTCCCACAACTACCAATCAAAACTCATATCCATATCGTCAAGGGCAACATTATTCACAAACTGGTCGTTCGGAATCCCAAGCAAATGCTAGAAATCCCACTCCCAACTCGCGCACTCCGCTACCGTTCCACCTGGCGTTGATGTAATGTTATCCACGGCGGTCGTCGTTCGGATGGTTAATTTCTGGTAAAAATTCTAATTGCCATACAACACAAGCTATTTCCTGCAATATTTCCTCGCTAGAGTCAGTAAATTGCTCCGTGCAAAAATTTTGGGCTTTCGAAGAAGTGGATCCAGCGGTTCCAATGCCAAAGGATGATTTTTGCGAAAAAAATTTCCAACAAACTGTTACTAGGGATGACACAGGTCGTAATGTAGTCCAATATCCGAAGAAAGAAGGGTTTTGTTCCATGATAGGAGAATCTTTTGAAAACGCCGATTTCATTCTATGAAGAATAAACTGTCCAAAAACCTTGAACTCCGATCCAAATACCACAAATGCATGAATGAATATTTGCGAATGGGGCATATGCGACTAATAAGCGAAAATGAACCTGAACCTCAGTGCACATTTTACCTTCCTCATCACGCGGTACTAAAAGAGTCGAGCACAACAACAAAACTTCGTTGTGTTTTCGACACATCGGCAAAGACTAACTCTGGATTTTCCCTTAATGATGCCCTGGTTGTTGGACCTGTTATGTACGATCTTGTCTGCCTTTTGATGAGATTACACAAACACAAGTTCGCTCTACTGGCCGATATCGAAAAAATGTATCACCAGGTCAATATCCACGAAAACGTTCGGAAACTGCAGAGAATACTTTGGCGGTTTGACTCGCGAGTACCTATCTCCAAATTCGAACTCACTACCATCACCTACGGTTTGGCGGTTGGCACCCGAAACCTGCACCAGTTGGCTGTCGATGATGGTCACTCATATCCACGAGTTGCGGTGGCCGTAAAAGAAATATATGTACATACATGGACGATTTCATCAGTGGCGGAGCATCGATAGCAGAAGCAGTGCAGCTATGCGAGGAGATGGATGCACTAGCTTTGAAAGGGGGATTCCCTCTACGTGAATGATGTTTAAATGATGCAGCTGTTTTGATGGGAGTTTCATTAGAAAATTTGGCATCACAAATTCCACACACCTTTGATCCTGAGGAGTCGATTAAGACGTTAGGAAAGTCTTGGGTTTCATCTACAGACCAGTTTCGGTTCGAATTCATTCCGAACATGCATCAAGGACTAATCACGAAAATGAGTATACTTTCCTGCATTGCTCGCTTGTACGACCCACTTGGCCGTATTGCACCCATTGTAGTACGAGCCAAGATCCTGCTACAAAATTTATGGACAGTTTCTATTGGTTGGGACGATGAAGTACCAGAACAAATTCAATCAAGGTGGACTAATTTTCTGAAAGATTTGCCTAATTTAGCTGATTTCCGAATTGATCGATATGCCTTTCAAGAGGGAGAAATTCAATTTCATTGTTTTGCGGATGCGTTCGAATCTGCATTTGGTGCATGCATTTATGCGACAATTGTAAATCCGATGGGACATGTGAAAGTTTTGCTTATTGAGTCCAGAGTTGCCCCCTTGCAAAAACGTAGTTTGCCACAACTAGAGCTCTGCGCAGCACAAATACAGCTGCACTCCAAAGTCCACTCAGCTTTAAAAATCAATATTACCGATTCCTATTTCTGGTCCGACTCCACCGTGGTCTTATATTGGATCCGACCCCCTTCACATAAATGGAAAACATTCGTTGCCAAAAGGGTGGCCGATATCTAAAAACAATCCAACCCATCGAATTGGAATCATGTTCCCGGGCACTGCAATCCTGCCGACCTGGTGTTTCGGGGGACATCTGTAAACCAACTACTGAGCAGCAGCTTATGGTTTAATGGTCCTAACTGGCTACAGCGAGATAATGACCCATCCAGACGTTTCGGAGATTGAGTTGGAGTTCAAGATTTCCGCTATTGTTGCCCAGTCATCACCACCACCCAACCCAATCATTACCCGCTTCTCTAGATATGACCGAATGTTGAGATTCATAGCCTATTGCTTGCGTTTTCCCAGAAACACTTGGGAGAAAATGTTGTCACCATCGTCTCACCTCTCAGTTGAGGAGATTGAGCTTTCGAAATATGTCTTGATAAAGATTGTTCAAAGAGAATGTTTCGAAGAAGAAATAAAAGCACTCAAAAGAAAGATCTCCGTGGAAACGCGCTCAAAACTTCAACTTCTGAACCCGTTTCTCGACTCTGATGGAATTATTCGTGTTGGTGGCCGGCTGCCCCCGCCACACACCCAATAGTCTTGCCTGGATTCCACCACTTTACCAGATTGCTCCTGATAAATCATCACGAGATGTTGTTGCATGGAAGAAATTCCCTAACCCTCGCGAAGAGTCGTGAGAAGCATCATTCGCTCTTGTTATCGCTGTACTCGAACCAATCCACACCCCATGAGCCAACCCACTGATCAATTGCCCTTGCCCGAATTACTCCAAGTCGCCCATTTCTACACATCGGCATAGATTATTGTGAGCCTGTTTTTGTAAAGTATCCCAATCGCAGAACCAGCCCAGATTGAGAATGAACCCTCCGCCGCCATGAGTCCTTTCAACGCCCCTCAAATTTCAAAGTTGCACTCATCGCTCCCCTAAGAGCTCTCAGAAGGGACCACTTTGAAAACCACTGGTTTACTTCATCACACTGTAATCTAAAACTAATCATATTGAGATTAGCAGTTACACTGCAGTGTTGAAAGATTTTAATGAGTAGTAATCGCATTTTACTAATTGAGAAATGAGCACTTTCCGGTTAGGGAATATGAGAAGTGGAAAATGACAAATAGTTATCGCTAACGCCATATGCAGCTATTTAAGGACTTGACGAACAAACTTCAATAAAGATTAATTCTATTACACCACTAAACCTGCGTTGATTACTCTTTTCAACACATTTGGCTGACTTTACCATGAAATAAAATATTAGGTACATGAAATGTAGAGCTCAGATTTTTTTCTGTGTAGCCTAAAGGCTTCCCATTCATCAAACGCAGAAAATGTTTTATTCAAAAATTTAAAATTCAAAACAAGTTTATAAAGCTCTTCTTTGGGTATATCGCTTTCGTTATCCGTTTCTTTCAAACAACTTTTTTTAGTCCAAACATCCACACCCTCACACCTTACCCAGTAGCTTGGAAACTTTCCCACATGGAGCCCAAAATAATTGCTGAGCATTCCAAATTGCATCTAATCCCGGCAAACAGAGCAGATAACAAAAGGCTTAACCAGATACTACATCCTATACCTCTACTCTACTCTTTCAGAGCTACAACTTGCAGCACTAAATTGCTACCGTCGTCGTAGTTTGGCAGCATGCATAAACATGCAGTCAGTCCCAAAACTGCAGCCAGTTTGCATTTGCCAAATTCCGGAATGTATAGGATATGATCCGGTAGGGGCTTTTAAGCCGGTGTTTTCGGAATCTCTCTCTTTCGTTCCGTTTCGGATGGAAATTTCACACCAACGAAAGCTGCCTGTTTGGCATAATTTATTTTTATTCCTTGAACGTAAATAAATCGAGCGCAAGGGACAATTGGAATGGAAGTGTATTTCTTTGAATTTTAAATCGACCTTCTCGAGAAAGCACTCCAGATCGGGCCAGGAATTAAGACCAGCCATTGAATAGGATTAGTTTTCCGGTTGGTTTTCTTTTAGAAAACGGAAATTCATCATGCAAACAAAATCTTCTTGAAGCATGAACAAAAATATGAATTTTTTTTTCAGTAGCCACTGATATAATTTCTATTTTAGATTATAGTATTTCACCTGATGACAAAAATATCAGAAATTTTATAATGGTATATAATAAACATTCACCATTACTAAGTGCATTTGACGTTACGGAACAGTGGAAACGTTTACTCAACAAACTACCGAGATTGTATCGAGGAGTAGCTTCACTCGCTTCCGGAATGGCTCCTGCGGGAGCCGCAAATTTCCGCTGAAGACGTCTGCCGGGAAACCATCAGAAGGTGCCACATATTCCGAAACATGCAGTACAGCATGAAGCCACTGCTCAGCTGTCGAAATTGTTACCTCAACGTAAAGTTGTATGTTACTTCAGCAAACAAACACCAAACACCTCATGAGGAAAGGGAAATTCTTCCGAACAATTTCTTGGTAAACATCCGCTTAGCTGTGCAAAACGTTGCCGCATTTTGGCGGTCTGCTTTCAGGATTACACAAATTCAGACTTTTAAAGTTGAATCCTGTTTTAGGCTTTTTTTGTGTGTGCGACAAGTTGTTCTAATTCTTATTAAATTTTTAGCTTTTAATAACAAAAAATTATCAATTTTTCAGTATCTTCCCCTTATTACAATGAAATTATTTTCCCTGTTTTTAAAGGTAAATAAATCCTACCGAACTGTTTGATTATTTTCCACCAACTCCACCACAGAGCTGTCCGTTCTAAGCGAAAAACAATAAACTTTCAATTTTTATGCACAGCAGCTACCGAAAAAAACGTCTAACCGACCTTTGGAGGATTCTGCAACCCCATGAAAGCAAAACGGGGTCACTTCTGGTGAATTGGATTTTTATTTTTATCAATCTGTGGCTTGGGTTAACCGGAGCTGGTAAATTTTAGCCAGAGAGTGCAATTTGATGGGATTAACCATCCGATGTGAAACTTTAAACCATGAAATAATGAGGAGGATTATCGATGACAGTAATATAAAACCTGATTGATTACACTTAACAGTGGATTGCAGCCTTTCTTACAGTGTGTACTTTACCTTTGAATCAGTGATTGAATTTTGCTGAGCATGAATTGATGAACCATCTCTCGCTCAACGCTTTACTCGGAAGCAAAGGTTGCTTTGAGGCAGCGAAAACGACAAAACCGATGATGCATACGCTCTCACATGGCCCGCCTTCAAGAAGCAATATACATTCGAGGCAGCGAATCCAAAAAACCAAACGAATAGCTCTCACTCATCTCCTGTTACATTCTTGAGGGAACCGAATTCAAAAGGCAGAGCAAACCCGAGTCTCCTCGTTTGTGCCTGGATCGAATACCCGAGGTTTTTCTGCTATTGCTATTATTGCACAGCAACCGCACGCAGGCAGCTAGTTTTTTCGTTTCTTTTCCTCCCCTCTCCTTGCTCCATACGTTGCGGCCCTATGCAATGCAATAAGTTCGGTTGTTGTCGTGGTTGCCTCAACCTTTGCGGCGAGGTTGAAGATGTTCTCCTCAACGATTATTATATTATTATATTACTATATATTATTACTATACGAGGCCTCAAAGTGTGTATTTTGAATGCCTCTGATGAGAAAATGGTTGAGGATTTCAATCACTGCTTTGAATACATATGACACAATGATAGATTCGGTATTTATGAAGAATATAAGGCCGGAGCAAATTTCAAATCCTTCTTTAGTCACTCGGAGTTGGAACATCGCGAGGCGGGGATAGTGTAAAAAATAACGCGAAAAAATAATAAACTAAAATAAATTGCATGAAAGCTTGTTTGCAACTAAATTGCACGCTATATCATTGCACAAAACCTATAAATCAAGTAATTTTTTATCGAAAAATTCAATAAAATCAAGAATACGAAAGGCGAAAAAAAACTCTTTCTTCCACTATTTTGATTTTGCTCTTGTAATCTTTCAGATATTTGAAATTTTTTTCAAAATCTCCTCAAAATACCTCAAACTTTATTTATTTCCCCCTTCGGGATTTTTAGAAATTTTGTTGGGGGGGGAAAAAAGAAGAAACTTACATTTGTGGTCCCAAGTTCGAACCTTGTTAATTTTTTTTGTTTTTTTAACAACAGGAGAGAATTCAAATTTTGAATAAGAAGTCTGAATACAAAAATAGTAGTTTCCATTTTTGAATTTTGAATCTGTTTTCTTAATCTGAAGCAAAATCTGAATCCAGGATTGGGATTTAAAGGTTTAATACGACTTCTTAAGCTTAATTTTGAGTCTGTATCTGAATTGAGAATTTAAATTCTTCACATGATTTCTGAATCTGAATTCCAAAAAAAGATTTAAATTCTGTTCAAAGAGTCTAGCTAAACTGAACCTGAATTTCATATCTAATCTGAATTTATAATTTCATGCGGAAGCATCATGCGGAAAATATTTTTGAATTTGTTTGAACTTCCATACGCTTAAAATGAATTCTATGAACTTGAATCAGGACTATGCTCACATTAATTGAAGTCTCTAAGTAATAATTACAAGTTTCGCAATAATTTTCTCACAATTCGTTACAAAAGCACTTATTGGAGTATGTTTATCACGAATTACGAAAAACGAACGAATTCAATTGAAAAAAAAAATATACTTAGCTTTGCTTTACTGCAAGCTACGAATTCTGACAGAGAACCTTCCGGAAAGACCGGACGACCTATTTCGTCAAAGCCTACTTCGGTTCTCTCTCAGGTTTCCAGACTTCCATACTTTTGATACATCTCCCAGACAATTCCAGATGATTGAGTAAATTTTTAAGATTAACTATCTTGACTCAGAACTGATTGTTAAACCTCGAAAACAGAATTCTGTTACAGATATCCAAAATTTTCCCACTTGTTGATAGACATTCTTTTCTGAATACTAAATTTCAAGATAGATTAAACTAATTTCAGGGTTAGGGTTTTCTTTTTTTCTAAATCTAAATTGTATTTCTGTTTTCATATTTTGCACTACGTATCTACTTTTAAGATTCCTGAGTTTCGGTTCGTATCATCGTTAGAAAATAGAATCGAAAAGATGTTTTTAAATTGTTGTTAAAATTTAGTTTTGCATTTCATTCAAATTTTTTCCATTATTTTTTATACTCATATGCATTAAAATAATTATTTTTCCGGATTTGGAAAAACCAAAATATTATGGCAACGATAATTTAGAATCCGGGCAGTCACAAACGTATTTTTTTAACTATTCGTTTGATAGAAAAATGTGAACATTCTTGTGAATCTTCTTATATTTATTTTTAATTTGTGCCAAAGAAAATTCATCATTCTAAACTCATATTGTAATTCAGGTTATAAATTTAAAAAAATGAAATAATGAATTCAGATTAAAATCCAAAACATCAAATCTCGCGTGAGCTTTCATTACTTCGTATGAAAGATTTTAAGAATTCACAGAAAACTGCAGCTACAAAAGTTATCAAAATAACTTTAAAATTTGTATTTTTCATATAGAATGTGTTGTCCAGGCTACAAATATTCTAAATGGAAAGAAGTTGTGACTAGTATATGTCAGTATTTGTATTTTTTCGTAATAAAACTGTTTGTTTACATTTTGTTTCATACGACGTAATGAAACAGAATTATATTTAAACTCGGGAAAAGACCCATAACTACAGTTTTTAATTAGTTATCTTGATAGTTTTAACTCATTTAGGAGCCCAATCTGAATTTTGAATATTAATACTTAATCTGAAATCTAAACCTGAATTCATATTTAGGTTCAGAATTCAGATACAGAGTTTATATTCTAAAATCAGCTAAAATGATCAAGATTCCGTTAAGGATTTCAAATGGCAAGAGATCGCAGACTTATAATTTTGATTGTTATTACAACTTCAAATTCATAACCAAGGCAGTCAGTTTTTGTTCAAAAAAATAAAACATCCACAGGATTTTATTTAAGTAATTCATTTTTATGAAAAATATTTGCGGATGAAGAAACATGTAATGCTCCCGTTAAAAAATTAATAATATTATAATTACAGTTTTATGAACAGTCAAATTTCGAACTAAAATCTTGAATATGGATCGAGCTCGCAAAATACTTAATTGACCAGATTTGAGAGCAAATTCAAAAATTCAACCATCGATGATAGTAAGTTCTCTTATTTGTTAATAAAGGAATCCGTATACAAATCTAGATTACCTTTTTAAAAATTGTGGTATAAATTTTCAAAATTTTCGATTTAATACCTTTAACAAAAAATAATAATGTGAAAGAACTTTAATATTTTTAAGTGAAAGCAAAAACAAAATTTTTTTCAAAATATTTTTTCAATTCGTACATTGTTTGAGCAATATTTCGAAGAAAAAAACAGGTTCCAGTTCTTCCAGTTCTTCCTACAGCCCTGATGATAAAAGCTAATTATTACATAATTAAATTACAGATTCTAATTCGGTGAACGGAGTATTTTGCTGAAAACAAAGATTATGTTTACAACACCAGCAGAAGCAGAACAATGAATTGTGTCAATATACGATGGATTTATCATTTGCTCAAACCTTGAAAACAAATCAAAGTTAAGGTTTTGATAACAAGTTTTCAAGGGGTTTTATGATATAAGTTGATGAATTTCTATGTTTGAATTTAAGTATCATTTAAACTTTTATCCCCATATGAATTCTGAATTTCTTTTTTTCCTTCCTCAGATTCTTATTTTACTATAATTTTTAGTTCTGAAATCAAAGTCGAGTTTAGAATCTGAATTTCAATTATTTATATCGATAGAGATTTTCTATAATAAAGACAAAAAAAATTAATTCGATATAAATAATTGAAATTCAGATTCTAAACTCGAACTTTGATTAATTTTTATTAAGTACTCCCAATTCTCTTTATAATTCCCGATTAAGGAAGGATTCTTTTTTCTGATTCAAGGTTTTTCGAAAATTTCAAACTCACACCTCTGAATTTCGTTCCTGAAGTCTTTTTTTCTTTTTTCTATTCACTATACGTTTTCCAGACTCTGATAACTAATTTTGTTATCAACTTCTTATTTATGATTGCTGAGTTTAAACTGAGTTCAGATTTTCTCTGTAGAATAACTTTCTAGTTATGCTCCAAATATGAAATTTTGGAAAATAAAAAAAAGTCAGAGATAGTTGAATTTGAGTACAAGTATTTTTATTATTTTTCCGAAATTTCATATATGTAGCATAACTCAAAAACTGTTCTGCTGAGATTTTTTTGAATATCATTTTCGAATTCAGTGCACGATTTAACATTGTAAATATAGGTCGGTCAATAAAATTCACAATTTTTATAAAATTTTGTAAACTATTGTTATTTTTAAATTTTTTTATAAATATTTAAATTAATTTCTGAACCTCAATTTCATATCTAATTTGAATTTATAATTTGATTTCATTGATTCAATTGAATCAATAATTGAGTTCTGAATTTGGATTAGAAATTCTTGTTCTCAATTCTCTTAAACCATTTTTTTTTTTGTAAATTCACAGAAGTTGCTAAGGAAAAATGTTGAACAATTTTTTCAAAAACTGCATAACAATAAGGGCTGAATTACTTAATTTTCAGTACTTTTTTGGCTGCTCCTATTCTGAATTTGACCTCTGAATTTAAATTCCATGTCTGTATATAAAATGAAATTCTAATTACTGAAATCCGAATTTAAATTCTAAATCTGAGTTCATTTCATGAATACATGAATACTTTTGTTCAACGAAAAACTTTATCGCTAAAGAACTATTATAACAATTGTTTCAAAACTTGCATAACTACGCAGGCTGAAGAATTTTATTTTCAGTTTTATTTCAGTTGTGGTATTTAATACTTTAATCATTTTTTTCCATAATTTTTAAACATATCTATACAGCTTCAATTCTATTTTTTTTACATGTTTAGTTATAATTGTTTTACAAATAACTGGATATTAAAACCCATGTGAAATTAAAACTATGTAGACATGTGTCAATTTGCTTTCGATTTGCCCAACCTAATTAATATTGGTTGTATGCAGATTTTGAAAAGGATCTACAGGTTCGGTTGGGTTTTAAAGGCTTAATATTACTTTTCAATCTGGATCTGATCTTCATCTGATTTAACAGTTTTGATTTAAAAACCAAACTGAAATTTAAAATCTTCACTAAGTTTAGTTAAATCGAATCTAGATGTCATATCTGATCTGAATTGTTAATTTGATGTCTATATCAAAATTCTGAATGCGAACGCAGAATTAAAATTTGTATTCCGATTTTTTTTTATTTTGAATGTAGATGCTAAGTCTGAAATCGGAATCTCATTTTTTTTTTTCAATATTTGAAAAATGATATTCAGAATTCACACTAAGAATTTACCTACACTCATCCGAATCTGAAAATGAATCTGAATCCTCGAACTGAAATCGGAATTGGAATCTGATTCCTAATTCTGAATCTGAACTCATAATCTCAATTCTCAATCGAAATTATATTCTTTGAATCTTAATGTTAATTCTGAATGTCAAGTCTGTACGGAACTCTATATTCGAAAGCTTCTAAAAATATATATTTTCGAAATAGATTTATTATTTTTTAATCCTTGTTCCATATAGTAATTAGACTGAAGAATTCGTTTAAAAAAAAGATCGATGATGAAATCATGTATGAATTCCATAATTTGCACAAAGCGTATTCTCGCTAACACATTCGTGACCCATCTTAAATTTCTGAAGGCACAATGTTACAACCAAAAACATCGAGCCGGTGCCGCGTTCTTCTGTCTCAGTTTGTTGATTTGCATAAATTTTCATAAATTATACTCTAAAACGGTTAAAAAAACCGAAGTATAAAAAATCTTCTAGTCAGTTGCAATCAAACAACGATTCGACAAAAGAAAATAAAAAAAGTATTACTTCTTCATCGATTAATCTATAGAACATCAAACACAGGACTTGAAACGTTGATGAAAAAAGAAAAATTCACAGTATAAACAGACAGATAATTTCCTTGAAAAATAACTCCGAAAATAGTCGAAACATCAAAAATCTAAAGCCGTAGTTTATTTTCAGACATTTTCACCTACCATCAAACACGATCCAAACCCCAAATTTAAACATATTTTCGTTGATAAAAAAAGTGCTGTGAAATGGGGATGATAAAAGAAAGTCAAATTGTTTTGGAAATGTTTCTGTTAAACTTAGCTACGTCAACCAATGATAGTAATTAGTTAGTAAATTAAGTAAAATGTCAAAGAGAGAACATTGCATTGTGTATCAAATCAAAAACAAATTAACTCGTTTATTCAATTTTCCTTCACTTAATGCAAATTTAGTCACTTAGCAGATGTTCTTATTTTTAACAGCAGAACAATTTCGTCTTTTTCGACAACCATGCTCGAAGAAGGCTTCATGGTGGTTCATTCAATGGTAGAGATAAATTGAAGAAAATTTTACACGTTTTTTATAATTTCAGTAAAAGTTGAGATCTATTGTCCTCTGGAATCAAACCTTGAAACAAAAATGGCATGTAAAGTTGCCAAATTTTTTTTTGCGACATTTCTGGGCCGGGGAAATCCAGGCTATTTTATCCAAAAACCTGGCAGAATTCGGGCATTGAATTTCCATATTTCCAACACAAAATTCCTTCAATATCCGGGCAAATTGAACAGTATCAAGGAATTATTCAACAATAATCAAGAGAAATATACTTTTTAATTTATTTTTAATCCAAAAATATTAGCAAATTATAAAGTGTATCTCGAGCTTCCAAAAAGCCAAATCGACACGTAGTGATCATGATCATGATCTTCTCAGAATTCAATGAAACTTTGTGAGCATAAATAAAAGCAACTTGGCATACTTATTTTTCCCAAAAATTATCTAGCCTAACATTTGAAAAAGGCCAAACTTTTCAGGCAAACATTTTATAAACATTTTTAGCTCGAAAATTATAATTCCTACACAAATGTAGTTCATGAGACGGTTTTGGGAAAATTATGGAATTTCAAGAAAAAAATATTGAATTTTTTTTTATTGAAATCCTTCACTAAGAAAAACCAAAGCTCAATTTCTTATAAATCACCATCTCAGAATTGGATCAAAAATTGTTTTTCTATGCTGGATAATAATAAGGCCTAAAAGCCGTTCATACATTGCAACTTGTGCATATTTGTACTTAAAAGTTTCATTCTTTTGTACCTTTAAATTAACATCAAATTGCTGCTAAAAGGCATTCTTATTCTGAAGATGACCCTAAAATATTTAGTTTATTTGATAAGGCAACAAAATGAAGTAAATGCATGCAAAGACTTTTAAAAATTGGCCTGAAAAATTTTAGATTTTTCAAATGATAGTTTAGATGCTTTTTGAGAAAACTAAGCATCTCAAGTGCTACGTGAAAACTGGGGGAGAAGCGGGCTATATGCGCCTTTTAAGCAGGATACTGATTTAATCAAATATTTCATCTAATATGTGTAATAAAACTATATACAGATGAGCAGACATCTGTTTTACATACATTTTAGTAATTTTTATGTAAAAATCTCCTTTAGTTTTTTAAGAAATCGATTTTATTATAACTGTTGTCCAAATTGCCGAATTTTAAACCGTGCGAGCTAAATGCGCTTATTTATGTTTTGGGCAAAATTTCAGTTCTTTTGCAATATTTCCGTATAATTTCATTGGGATAGCTAGAAGTTGATAACTTTCATAAAACAAAGCCGAAGTTTTGTAAAAATCTATTTCTTTTATTATTTTATAGAATAAAACAAAAGTTAGGGTTGCCATATTATGGAGGCAATTCATCCATCAGAAAAAAATTATCAAATCTGTTTTGAGATTTTCAATTCTCTCTTAAGGTGTTAATTAGAGCTTTTATTCGAAATATTAATGATTAAAAGCCATATATTTATTCAATTTAACCTGTTATTTTAGGATAGCGATATAAACATGATGAGGGCATACAAAAACATTCTCTATTTCCACTTTCTAATCATTATGAAACCATTATAAAAGCTTCAATTTGTTTTACTTCTAAGGTTCATTTGAATTAGAAACAAAAATACCCCAACTTTTTGTTATGAGCTTCATTACGTATAATTTTTAAAAGTCAAAATATCACATCAAAAGGTATCAAAACCTTGTATGAATTTTCAAATTTTTTTGAGTTGGTTTAGTTATAAAATTCTTTCTTGCCTTATGTCCAAAGCATATAACCCTTAAAATGCATTGATTAGATATGTTGTCTTGTCAACCATTTCGTCAAACGGCCGTAGGCGCATTCAACCCGATAGGCCCATTTAGGAAACCTTTCCCCTATACAAACACACAAAGTTTCATTCAATTCTGTGAGGGTCATGCCAAATACTGTGTCGAGTTGTCACGAAATTTGATTCTTATCTCATCTCTTCTCACTTCTCGCTTATCACGTCTCACTTCCCACTTCTCACTTCTCGCATCTCACTTCTCACTTCTCACTTCTAACTTCTCACTTCTCACTTCTCACTTCTAACTTGTCACTTCTCACTTTTCACTTTTTACTCATCACTCCTCATTTCTCACTTCTTACTTCTCACTCCTCTCTTCTCACTTCATAATCATCACTCCTCACTTCTCGCATCTCACTTCTCACTTATCTCTTCACACTTCTTGCATCTCAAGTCTCACTTCTCACTTTTCACTTCCAACTTCTCACTACTCACTTCTCACTCCTTACTCCTTACTCCACTTCTCGCTTCTCACTCCTCACTTATCACTTCTCACTTATTACTCTAAACTCCTTATTTCTCACTTCTCATTTCTCATTTCTAACTTCTCACTTCTTACTTCTCACTCCTTATTCATTCTTACTCTGCACTCCTCATTTCTTATTTTTCACTTATCACGTTTTTCTTCTCACATGATTTCTCAAGCGATTTAACTTCTAAATTCTTATTTCTCTTTTTCACTTATCACGTCTCACGTCATTATTTTTGCTAATCACGTCTCAAGTCTTACTGCTCACTTCTCACTCCATTCGTCTCACTTTTCATTTTCATTTGCATCTCCCTCTTCACGTTTCTCGTCTCTTCTCTAAAGTCTCACGTCCCACATCGGACCTATAAATTTTCCTCTAACGTCTCATTTCTCACGTCTCATGTCACATTTCTCACGCCTCATTCCTCTGGTCTTGCGTATCACGTTTCATATGTTATATCTCAGAAGTCCAAGCCTTCGCTTAGATCTCAGGTCTCATAGCCTAGGGTTGCCATCCGTCCTGCAAAAGCGGGACATGTCCCGCTTTTTTGTTGAATGTCCCGCCGTCCCGCCTTTTCCTCGAAATGTCCCGCTTTTTTACTGACTTAAACTGAAAAAATCAAACTTTTATCTCAATTTGAATTCATTGGTTCAACATAGAAAATCTTTCAAATATGTCTTTCAGTCATTGCAACTTCATTAAACGAGCTGAAAGGTTTTTACTTAAAATCACTTGAACATTTTCAAATAAGAAGATCTTAAGAAGCGATCTTTATTCCTACTTTTATCTCTATGGAGATTTTGTCATTTTATAAAAAATTGCTTTATATCTCATTTGAATGTTGATTAATCATATTCACTTTTGTATGAGAATTTATCATTTTAAAGAATTTATTGATCAAAATAGCAATTTTTCATGAAAAAGAGCTCATTTAAAAGGCTTATAATTCTTATATCACTTCAAAAACTTTCTTGAAACTTTCACAGTTTTCGTTAAATTTTTTTTTTCTCAAATTCATTTTTACGAAGTTTTTGTTGTTTTTTCGCTGAGTAATTAAGGACATTTCACATAAAATAAGTGTTGTTTCAGGCTATTAAACCTGCGATTTCTAATTTTTTTGAAATTTGAAATCCAAATTTTCCCACAGCGCAATGCTTTGTGTAGAACTTTGGTATGAAGAAAATATTGTTTAAAATGCTTCCAAATAATTATAGATCTAAATTTTTACACCTAAATCTTAATTATATTGCCTTATACACCGCATTTTTTGAATCAATTGTTCCAAGTATATAAATAGGTAAGTTTTCTTGAGTTTAAAAATTTTTACGCTTTATCAAATCCTCCGTTTAAAAGAAGGACATAAAATATTTTCTCTCAAATAGCGTGTTAATTCTCGAGAACCGTGGAAAAAAACGTGCTTATTGCAAAAAAAAACGTGCAAATAGAAGTAATATTAGAAACACTGAGCAAAATCAATCCAAGTTGAACATAAATCCTTCAGGTGCTCTCTATGAATAACATATTCTGATGGTAAATGTAAAAGTTTGGCTAAACAATCAAGGTTTTCTTTTAAGAGTTTTTCAAAGTCCCGCTTTTTCGGCTGTGTCCCGCTTTTTTTCGTGAAATGTCCCGCTTTTTTCTAAAAGTATCTGGCAAGCCTATCATAGCCTCATGAATCTGCCTTCATGGCTTAGTTTTCATGTCTACCCAGCAAACATTTTTGTAGGTATATTTCTCAACAACTTTGTTTTACGTTTCATATACATTATAGAATGATCGAATGAAACTCGAAAAAACAGCATTTACCTACCAAAGTGGAGGCAATATACATACATATTTTCAACTTCTGGCTAAAGCGATAAGAGTATACGATTTCGACACCATATTCATACATACTGAAAGAATGCAAGAGAGCACAAATTTTTTCCTCTCAACATATGCGAACCGTTACCAGCGACAATATTTGCTGCCTCTGCTATTGGGCAATTCTTGCAAATAGACCATCTGATTTTTTGCAATACGGTTGCACTGCTGGTCGCAAAGAGAACAACAAAGCTGTTCTCTCTTTTGACCCACGCGGGAGAAAGCAAAGGAACGAAATCGTCTTTAAAATCTGCAAACATGGCGGTCTTTTTATCATATACGATTTAAACAGTTTAATCCGACGTCGAGTAACGATTTTTTACGACATTTTACTTGCGTTAGTTGGAATAACGATTCGCAGTAACATTTTTAATGACTTGAGTTATCATTTTTAATGCGATTTCATGTTTGCTGGGTAAGTTCTTATAAGGGAGGTTTCAAGATTCAAAGATTGTGGACCTGAACCTGAACCCTAGACCTGAAGTCTCAGGTGTTAGGTCTAGAGATTCATGTCTCAGGTTTTATACGGGGGACTGAAATAGAAGAAAATGAGAAGGTTTGAGTTAAAATGAGAAAAAACAGTGAAAGAGTGAGAATGTGCGAATTTTTGCAATTTGTGAAACAGTTCTGAAAATTTCCTTGCCCAAATTTCAATATAAAAATTTTGGTAAGCTGCTAAGAGAATTGAGGTTGAACTTTTAAACCATGTCTGAGTATGTATTTCAGATTTCTGAGTTACGATATGCAAGTACAAGAAACTTTTTTGTGATTTTTTTTCACTACGTTACCCTTGTTTGCCTAAATTCAACCCTAAACAAATTATAATAATTTTTTTTTTGCTTCGACTATTGACCATATCAATTTTTAATGTTATTTGGAATAATATGGTATATTTGAAAAGTCAAATTAGTAAATAAGTTTTATAACCTGAGATAAATACATCTTTTTGATGGCATTCAATGCTTTGCATTCACCATACAGTTTTTTTTATTCGCTTGGATAGAAGAAAACGATAATATTGCCGTAAACTTAAAATAAATGGAATCATGCGATTTGGAATTTTCTTCAGCTTTTAAGTAATTTCTAACATGTTCCGTCGTTCAACATATCTTAGGCCTTCCAACATGTTAAAAAGACGTTGGCCCATTAGATGTTATGAGTATATTTTCAACATAACAATTTTCAAAGTTACAAATAAAGATGTTACAGATCAGCTTATCAAAATATGTGAAAGATTTTAATTTTTTAATTGCATTTGGAATGCATATATTATTATTTTCTCAATATGTTTTGGATTAACGGGAACTCTGGCGAAAACGGATTACAAGCCATTCATTTAAAGCATTGCAGTGCTGGCTTAAGAATGTGGATTCAACCCCTCTGGAAGAAAAGGGTACAGAAAAAAAATTCACCCGCATACCCTCGAGAGACAGCTTGTGAATATCGAAAAATGCTGCATTCCGCAATTGGGAGAACAAAAACATCTCCTGTTCACATTCTAAGAAACGGAATATAAATCACCAGTATTTTTTCTTATTCGTTCATCTTGCTTGCTTCCATTGAACTCGGTAAAAAGTGCCGTATAATCCACTTTTCCAGACTCTCTTTTCTTGCCCTGCAGCTTTCTTACCGCGACGTCTCTTTCATCCTTCATCCCATTGAGGGGTTTTAAAAAAAGTACCTGTAGGTGGGTCACCAAAAGCGATGTACAACATGTTTTCACACCCACCCTCTCGATGCTTCACCCAAACTGAGAGAGCTTCGGGAATGTGTATGACGTTGCAGAATGAGGAAATTCCCAGGTGAAACACATACTTGCCTGAATGAGATGGGTGCACCACCGCCAAAGTAGGATCTGGACCAGAAACCAACTGACTGACTGTGGAGCGGACGACGGCGGAAGCTGTGCAGTTCAGACTTCCCAGAACTTGAAAATCCTTTGCAGCAGAGGCAAAAAAACCCGGGAAAATTTGCCATGTCTGCAAAAATATCCGGGAAAAAAACGCTCCCTCTCAGTGGGAATTCTGCAATGCCTTGAGCGGAATGCAACCCCCAAATTATGGTTTTTTCGCTTAGTGAAAACATAAAAGTATCTGCACCCCGTTGTGGTTTTCGTTTATTACAGAATTTCAGCTTATTACACATAATTTTCAATCTTTTCATTCAATTTCATGCATTACAAAACTGTTCAAAAACAAACTACTTTTATGGTTACGCTTTCTAGTTGTAAAACGATAATGTGAAACGATTTAATTTGAAAAAACATACCTTCAAAATTTAGAAGAATGATTCCGATAAAATCAAAATAACACCTAAGTTTTGTCGGATAAAACACCAATTTCGAGTTTAAAGTCATCACTACAAACGATGTTTTCACTTCCCAGTCAAACATCCAGGAAGACATCTGAAGGGAAAAGAAGTGCAGAAAAAATGTGCAATCGAACTGAAACGTTCAAGTTAAATTAGAAAATCGGAACTGCAAACAAATCGAATTCTGAGGGAATGCAAGAAAAAATTCGTAGGACCCACACTACCTTCCTCAGAGGAAATCGATTTCGTTTGGACAACCTGCCCGGGTTGTCAGTTGGGGGAAGGAAGATGGTATCAGGGAAAAACTAAAAGTTGAAGGGACTTCCACAATACTTGGTCCCTCAGCTGGTGGTTTGGTGGAAAGTTTTATTCCTTTTTCCCCAGAAGGAATTTTTCTGGAGATAAGGCTTATCAAACGGTAGAGAAAAACAAGTTGAGCTGGGATCATGGAAAAGTCTTCAAAGCTTCAATACTTCCCATGCGAATGGATTTGCAAGTTTTCATTGTTAATAGCAGAAAAAATTTCAGGAATAAATATATTTTAAAATACAAATATTTGCTTCCGTAACCGGCTGTGAGTTAAACGTTGAAATTAAACAACCGATCAATACATACGGCTTATTAATCGTGTCCAACTAGATAGTTAACTTCTACCTTCAATGCTTATTACTATTATAAAGTTTAACCGTAAAATGGGGTGAATTGGGACACAGATAGAAAAAATAACTCGACTACTAAGCAACCTACACGTAATTTCAATTTTATTCTAGGACAAAATATTTTTTTAATGGTAGCGAATATTCAATTATACATTAGTTCAACTAACAATATGTTGATCAAAAATACAAAAAAAAAAATAAATTGAATTGCAAGCATAGATAATGAGCCAAATTTCGTAACATGAAAAAAGTATTTTGGAAACACTTCAGGAAGATACTATATTTTTTTGTGTATTTTTTTTAATATTTGAAAATATTATCCTACGGCCTCAATCTCAGTGCAGCAGAGTTTCAGTAGAAAGCGCAACGTCATCTCGAAGAGAGGCTGGTGCAACTCCAAAAGATTGTAAGTCCAGTTGTAAAAGAGTTGACGAGTAGTGCCAACCGAAGTTTGAGGTCACTGTTCATACAAGACGCATGCGAATTTATGGAAAAAATTGTTTCAACTTATAAGCCTTACAATGTGAGAAATTTTAAGATAATATTGCCTTTTTTCTATTGCTTCTAACAGCATCCGCATTCCAGAACTTTTAACCCTTTCTTCCCCACGCGTTTTTTCACGGTTTGAAAATAGAAAATGATGATCTACAATTAAAGTTCTGGTACAAAAAGAGCACTATTTTAGTCTACTAAAATGATTCAATTGAAAATAATGCATTTTTTAATTATCATACAATTATCACAAAAATACTTCTAAAACTATACCTAAAGGGTGATGCGGTCAAAATTTGGTCAATATCAACTTGACGTATTTCTTCCAATTTTGCATTTAAAAAAACCTGAACACCCCTCATTTTGAAGGTGTGCGTGTGTGTGTAGAATGTTGCTCCTTTTTTGATTTTGGAATTCACTCTTCAGTTGTCAAAATGCCGTCTAAGGAAGAAGAGCAGCATATCAAAATTTTTCTCGCGCGTCGCGAATATCCGAGCTACTCGCACGCAATGCTGGCAAAATCGCTAAAAGTTTCCAAATCAACCGTTACAAATGTAATTAAAGTGTTTGGGAAACATTTGTCGACAGCCAGGAAGTCTGGATCAGGGGGAAATCGAAAACCGGAAGCCGCTGAGACGACAAAGAGATTTGCCGGTAGTTTCAAGCGAAACCCTAACCTCTCTCTCCGAGATGCCGCAAATTAGCTGGGTGTATCGTCTACAACCGTGCATCGAGCCAAAAAAACGAACCAGACTATTGACTTACAAGAAGGTTGTGGCTCCCAATCGTGATGATAAACAAAATACGACGGCCAAAGCGCGACCCCAGAGGCTGTACACGACGATGCTGACGAACTTTGACGGCGTGGTAATGGACGACGAAACCTACGTTAAAGCCGACTACAAGCAGCTTCCAGGACAGGAGTTTTATACGGCAAAAGGAAGGGGAAAGGTAGCAGATATTTTCAAGTACATGAAACTGTCAAAGTTAGCGAAGAAATATCTGTGCCTGTGGCTTGAAAAGCAGCATTTTCATAACTTCCGGTACTGTCAACCAAGACATTTACGTGAAAGAGTGTTTGAGTAAAAGTCTTCTGCCTTTTGTTGAAGAAACACGGTTGTTCCGTACTGTTTTGGCCGGATTTGTCATCTTGCAATTACTGTAAAAAGGCCATGGAGTACGCCGCCAACAACGTGCAGGTGGTTCCCAAGGACAAGAACCCTCCCAACACGCCAGAGCTCCGCCCAATTGAGAAATACTGGGCTATTGTCAAGCGGAATCTAAAGAAGACAAAAAAAAACTGCTAAGGACGAGCAGCAGTTCAAGGCAAACTGGCTTTCTACTTAATTTCATGTAAACAAACTCAATTGTAACAAATCAAAAAGAATGTACACATCTTATGTTACATGAATGAATCGAATTTTTATCACAATTATTATTGAAATTTTTATTAGAAATAATCAAAATCTTATGGAAATAATTTAACAATTTAATTTTTTATTTCATGAACCACAACTGTTTTAGGCCTACGACTTAAAATAATGGCTTCAAACTCGTTCAGTTGTGTAATTCAAATAAAATGATGCTCTTTTGCTGAATCAATAATTGCAATACTCATTGAAAAATAAAACGATACAGATGCACCGGATAAGTTTATCAATAACTGTTCGCCGACTGAAACGTCGATATAAAGTCGCAAATGCTAAAAAGATGGTAAAACGACTTAAATTGAACCAAAAAAAATATCCAGGGTTTGTAGCGATTTTTCTTATCGAAATTCCCAAGTTTTTTCTAGTTTTTCTCGGTTAAAATTGATGATTTTCTCGGTGTCATTACATTAGTTTTTAATATGAAAACATGGTTTATCAAAAAATTTAACAGTTTAAGGAAAACGAGATCTGCGACCCTAATTTGAAGCATTAATTATTTAAGACTGTTCTCGAGTCTAATCCCAAAAGTTAAAACTTTGACCTCTGAAAATTTGACCTAAGCTTTAAAGAAAAGGTTTAACGCTTAAAAAAATCACAAATATATCACGTGAAAAAAGACTTCTTCCAGAAATCGTGTTGGCTTATCGTTTTTTCAAACCACTTAAAGTGAATAAGATCCAAAACAGGAAAGTTTGATAAAAATTGTGACGATTTAAAAAAAATATATTCATCAGCATATCAATCCGAATGGGATGAGCTTTAGCTCAAATTAAAAATCTTGTCAACAAGTTCATCCTCAGTTTCATCTTAGCCTTCGTTGGATTCGGACGTTTGGCAACGCGCTCGGCATCCACATTCAAAAGGCAAAAGTTCGTTTTTATGGAAGAAGAAGAAGCTGAAAGTGTGAACCGTTGAGATGAGCCCCTCACCAGGAGGACAACAGGATAGGACCATACCAGATTGGATGGATCCTGGAAATCATTATGAAAGAGTTAGTTATTTGTATCTTCAAGCAAAACAAGGATTTGATCTTCCCAATAATCCGTTTGTTATTGGGAGATCTATTGAGCAACACGTGGGACAAATTGAAGGTGGCTATTTCGAAAGAAATAAAAAGAGATATGTACTTGTGGTGACCGAGAATTTTATTATTTTCGAAAATTTACTTTCGCGCACAACCGACTATTCTTCGCAAAAGACGCCTAAAGAATCACCGTTATTTTTCGCATTCGGTAGAGTTCCCTTTTCACTCACACACTCACAGAACTAAACGAATCGCATAAGCTCATGGGGCTCATTAGAAATACCACAGTTCATTCGTTAAGTAATTTTAGTGATGCCAGAATACTTGAATATTAATCATTAGCTTAATTATAAAGTATTATAATTTCTTACTAGAATTTAAACAAATATAATTTTATATGAATTACTTTTTCATTATCTATATCCACCACATTCGCCTTCTTCTCCACTGTTGGAGACAAGTTTACGAATAAATCATTGAATTCTTTTGATAAGTTTCAATAAATGTTTAGCTTTCATACTGACAGCATCTAGAAATAGATTAGCAGTATCAAAAAATCAACGTAAGAAAAAATCTCGATACTGGTATATTTTTTATGATAAAAATTTCATTTTATGATTGAAACGTTTCTGAGTCAATGTGGATTTCTTCTCTTTAAGATCTTTCGATTAAGATTAGTTACAATCAAGATGGGGATGTCCTCTTGCAAGAAACAAGTAAATTCTAAATATTCAAGACAATCGAGGAATTGTTCAGTAGCCAGCTTAACTTTTTTGTCATTTTTCAAAAGTATTCGGGACATATTTTGTTGCAAGTCATCTTTTATTTAATTTTCATTCAAAACAATGGGGACTTGTCCTCTTGCAAGCCATCTTATATTTAGTTTTCATTCAAATCAATGGGGACTTGTCCTCTTGCAAGCCATCTTTTATTTAATTTTTATTCAAATCAATGTGGACTTGTCCTCTAGCAAGCCATCTTTTATTAACTTTTCATTCAAAACAATGGGGACTTGTCCTCTTGCAAGCCATCTTTTATTTAACTTTAGATCAAAACAATGGGACTTGTCCTCTTGCAAGCCATCTTTTATTAAATTTTCATTTAAAACAATGGGGACTTGTCCTCTTACAAGCCATCTTTTATTTAATTTTCATTCAAAACAATTGGGACTTGTCCTCTAGCAAGCAATCTTTTATTTACTTTTCTTTCAAAATAATGGGGACTTGTCCTCTTGCAAGCCATCTTTCAGTTAATTTTCATTCAAAACAATGGGGACTTGTCCTCTTGCAAGCCATCTTTTATTTAGTTTTCATTCAAATCAACGGGGACTTGTCCTCTTGCAAGCCATCTTTTATTTAATTTTCATTCAAAACAATGGGGACTTGTCCTCTTGCAAGCCTTCTTTTATTTACTTTTGATTCAAAACAATGGGGACTTGTCCTCTTGCAAGCCATCTTTTATTTAATTTTCATGCAAAACAATGGGGACTTGTCCTCTTGCAAGCCATCTTTTATTTAGTTTTCATTCAAATCAATGGGGACTTGTCCTCTAGCAAGCCATCTTTTATTTAATTTTTATTCAAATCAATGTGGACTTGTCCTCTAGCAAGCCATCTTTTATTAACTTCTCATTCAAAACAATGTCCTCTTGCAAGCCATCTTTTATTTAACTTTAGATCAAAACAATGGGACTTGTCCTCTTGCAAGCCATCTTTTATTTAATTTTTATTTAAAACAATAGGGACTTGTCCTCTTGCAAGCCATCTTTTATTTAATTTTCATTCAAAAAAATTGGGACTTGTCCTCTAGCAAGCCATCTTTTATTTACTTTTCTTTCAAAATAATGGGGACTTGTCCTCTTGCAAGCCATCTTTCAGTTAATTTTCATTCAAAACAATGGGGACTTGTCCTCTTGCAAGCCATCTTTTATTTAATCTTCATTCAAAACAATTGGGACTTGTCCTCTAGCAAGCCATCTTTTATTTACTTTTCTTTCAAAATAATGGGGACTTGTCCTCTTGCAAGCCATCTTTCAGTTAATTTTCATTCAAAACAATGGGGACTTGTCCTCTTGCAAGCCATCTTTTATTTAATTTTCATTCAAAACAATTGGGACTTGTCCTCTAGCAAGCCATCTTTTATTTACTTTTCTTTCAAAATAATGGGGACTTGTCCTCTTGCAAGCCATCTTTCAGTTAATTTTCATTCAAAACAATGGGGACTTGTCCTCTTGCAAGCCATCTTTTATTTAGTTTTCATTCAAATCAACGGGGACTTGTCCTCTTGCAAGCCATCTTTTATTTAATTTTCATTCAAAACAATGGGGACTTGTCCTCTTGCAAGCCATCTTTTATTTACATTTGATTCAAAACAATGGGGACTTGTCCTCTTGCAAGCCATCTTTTATTTAATTTTCATTCAAAACAATGGGGACTTGTCCTCTTGCAAGCCATCTTATATTTAGTTTTCATTCAAATCAATGGGGACTTGTCCTCTAGCAAGCCATCTTTTATTTAATTTTTATTCAAATCAATGTGGACTTGTCCTCTAGCAAGCCATCTTTTATTAACTTCTCATTCAAAACAATGGGGACTTGTCCTCTTGCAAGCCATCTTTTATTTAACTTTAGATCAAAACAATGGGACTTGTCCTCTTGCAAGCCATCTTTTATTAAATTTTCATTTAAAACAATGGGGACTTGTCCTCTTGCAAGCCATCTTTTATTTAATTTTCATTCAAAAAAATTGGGACTTGTCCTCTAGCAAGCCATCTTTTATTTACTTTTCTTTCAAAATAATGGGGACTTGTCCTCTTGCAAGCCATCTTTCAGTTAATTTTCATTCAAAACAATGGGGACTTGTCCTCTTGCAAGCCATCTTTTATTTAGTTTTCATTCAAATCAATGGGGACTTGTCCTCTTGCAAGCCATCTTTTATTTAATTTTCATTCAAAACAATGGGGACTTTTCCTCTGGCAAGCCATCTTTTATTTAATTTTCATTCAAAACAATGGGGACTTGTCCTCTTGCAAGCCATCTTTTATTTAATTTCCATTCAAAACAATGGGGACTTGTCCTCTTGCAAGCCATCTTTTATTAAATTTTCATTGAAATCAATGGGGACTTGTCCTCTTTCAAGCCATCTTTTATTTAATTTTCATTCAAAACAATGGGGATTTGTCCTCTTGCAAGCCATCTTTAATCTAATTTTCATTGAAAACAATGGGGACTTGTCCTCTTGCAAGCAATCGATATGTTTGGAATGCTCAATACGTTTATATTCACTCATCTTTAAAATTGAATTTATTTTAGGTTAATCAGACCCCGCAATATTTCATCGTGATTGAAGTCGAAATTAAATGTATGTCAAACGATATGCTTGACAAAATGTTGTTTTAAGGTATACTTAATCATATACTACTTAATTATCAAATTAAATGAGAAAAAAATATTATTTTTTTTTATTTTAAGCCATCACTGAATAAAACTATTCATCAGTGTTGAAAATGGAAATCAACTGCAATATCGAGATTTTTTTTTTAAATAATTAAAAGCAACAATATCAGCCCGTGTCTCAGTAAATACTTGATAGGGACTTCAATATCAATTTATTTTTTTTTCTTCTGGTCTGGACATCTGTTTGTAGAATCTTTACAAAATCAAAGGAAACCATTCCTTATTCAGATCAAATTCAGATTAATCATAGTGGAGTTTTTAAAGAATGCTATCCCATGTAGTTAGTTTGCATGTTAAAGAGAAATTCTTTTCACGAATAGCCTCATAGGTGTAAAGTGTCACTAACAAAGGCAAAAAAAAGAGAAATTCAATGTAGAACGAAATTTCAGTAATCTTAACCATGTAAAGAACAAGCTTAAAAAATAATTTGATTCTGAAGATTTCATTTTCATCTGCTTCAAAGTAACGTTGCATACAATAAAATATTTTGATTCGAGAAAGAAAGTAAGTCAGTCATATTTTTAAAATTTTCATAAATTTACATTCAATATTCAAAATTCTGCATTGGATTTTTTTTCATACCTTACCAAACATTAGATTTTTTTTAACTAAACGGAAAACAAAATTTGGTTAAATTTAGTCTTTAATTACTTTTATTTTTTTAATTGAATCATAAACACAAAAAATCCTTTAAAGATATCATCACATTGTATAGAATTCAAAAGAAAACATTAAAAATTTTAGATTCATTTTAAATAGTTTGAATCGATGCCAAAGTTCTCACGAAAAAATATTGTTCTGTTTAATTTTTCAATTTTCATTCAATTTTGTTGACACCTCAAAAGTTCCACAGAAATTTTTATCACAGAATTATAGCTAGGGTTAGATGCAATAATGTAATCAGATTAAAATGCCATAACCAACTTTAGATAGATAAATTGCAAGAAAGATATTTAGAAATGTTAATACTTAACTTTGCACTCATCGTCGAATGGATCTTTCATCCTGGGAACCGAAGCCGATCTCAAATTTAAAACAATTCACTAGCCATTTCCTTAATTTCTTTGAAATTCTCCAACAACATTCACTATTGTATCACAACATAACCAGAATGATTGAGCTCTTCCGGGAGCATGACTACGCCATTGTGGTGACCGAGAATTTTATTATTTTCGAAAATTTACTTTCGCGCACAACCGACTATTCTTCGCAAAAGACGCCTAAAGAATGACCGTTATTTTTCGCATTCGGTAGAGTTCCCTTTTCACTCACACACTCACAGAACTAAACGAATCGCATAAGCTCATGGGGCTCATTAGAAATACCACAGTTCATTCGTTAAGTAATTTTAGTGATGCCAGAATACTTGAATATTAATCATTAGCTTAATTATAAAGTATTATAATTTCTTACTAGAATTTAAACAAATATAATTTTATATGAATTACTTTTTCATTATCTATATCCACCACAGTACTGAGAATCAGAAACAAAGAGCAAGCCAGAAAGCTACTTGACCTTGAGGTTCTCATGGATGGAACACCAATAGCAATTGGCTACCATCCCGAGTTGAATTTTCGGAAATTTGTTGTCGTGTGCAGTGAGGTCGAAGGTATGACCGACGACGAGCTGCTCAAAGAACTTTTACCGCAAAAAATAACAGCTGTCCGTCGTATTACCAAAAAAACAACTACAGCAATAATTGGGACTTCCACTTTAATTCTAACGATTAACTCGACAGTGGTGCCAGAATTCATTACCTTCGGCTTCATTCGTTTACGAACACGAATCTACTATCCTCAACCACTAATTTGTCGACATTGCCTTCAATATGGACATCCGAAAAATAAATGTCTGAACGAGAAAGCGTGTATCGTGTGTTCCGGTAATCACAGCAGCGATCTATGCACCGCCCAAGGTAAACACTGTAAGAATTGTAAAGCCGACCACTCTCCGCTTGACCGTAACTGTCCTGTCTACATGTACGAAACAGCAGTGCTGAAAATAAAAACAGAAAAGAATATCTCACTAGCCGCCGCTCGCAAAATTGCAGAAACACCCTGTACCATCAGCTACGCAGCAGTTGTTAAAAACCAGCACGAAGTCTACAACCAAGAAAAAAGAAAACAGCATCCGAAAAAACAAACACCGAATGATTTAACAGAACAACAGGCAATCCAGAAAAGAGCACATCACCCGACAGAAGAAACAACTCCAGCTAAAAACCTGACTGCTTCACCACCCAGCAAAAAATTGACCCCTCAACCATCTACGCAAGCAACGGAAGATGGAATTGAAGACACGCCACAAAAGGAGAGTGGCAAAATGACCATCGATGCACTAGTGCAGAAATCTTCTATTATTATAAGTTCCCCTTCTACCCAAATCCCTCCCAATCCCCCTTTAAATCCTTTCCAACCTCCCATTAGATCTAAATTCAAATATGACCATCGGCACATAAAACCTTGTAAAAAGTGAAAGGCCTAATAAATAGTATTAATAAATTTAAAAAAAAAAAAGTTCATCCTCAAATTTATATTTTTCAAAAATAATCTTGAATATTGGCCTTCGTAAATAGGGAAAAACTGTACAAGACGCACCAGTGGGGTAGGGCCACCTTACACTGCCACTTTTACTTGAAAATACGCTAAGTTTTGGCATCGAATGACATTTTTCTTCATTTTTCATAAGTCAAACAAGATTTTTTATCCTCAGTTAGGTAAAAAGTTCATGAAATGGACTTTATTTCTAAGAAACCGAAAGACTAATAAATTCATCGTGAAACTTGTTATTTTTCATGTTTAACATATAAGGTGTTTTGATCAACCAACCAGCGCAATCTGATGAAAATACAGCTTATCGGTTTTAGCCTCGTATGCACTTTCGGAAGACTATAAAAATTTAGTTGAATTTCATTGAATCCCCAAAAATTTTCCCTAAATACAATCATATAAAAATTGGGGAACGATGCCCGCAAGACTACGTGTTTTACGCTCAAATTTTGAGTGGTTATGACATTTGAAAAAAAACCGAATATCAAAAAAAAAATGTCATTCTTTGTATTTGCTGACTCCCAAATGACGATAATAATGCATTTATATAACAAATTTTGTCCATTTTCAAGTTTTACGTTGAATAATTCGCACGGATTTTCAAGTCCAATGAAGCGACTTTTTACTGCCTCCAAAGCTACGGATTGTTATTTGATTAAAATTTTACAGAGCGAAAGTTTGAAATGAATTGGAGTTTTTTTTTAATTATCAACTAACAAGAAGTTTGCAAATATTTTGACCTTACTCTGTTTTATGAGTATAATACTTTTTTCATAACATTGAAGCTTATCAAAGCTTCGCGTGCTACAAATTGGCGTTCGCAGGCCAGGGTAACAGGGTGACGGCTGAATACTTAACGCACTTAACGATTGACTCGGAAAAAACACTGGAAAAGTGACTGCAAAGAGGTTACATCAGATCAGACTCCTTCTTTTATTGTAAACGAACTTCAAGAACGTTTTTGGATTGCGACGATGCTCACATTGCGTGCGATCCAAAAAGCGAAGGTAGCAAAAACGATTGTAGATCCGATGTCTTCTGGTGGCATCATTCATAAATGAACAGCGTTTTAGGCGAACATTTGTACAAGAAGGTCGAAGTGGAGTTCGAACCATGCAGTGGTACAGAACCAGCGAAAACTTGAGTTATGTTGGAGCAGAATGTACACACAGCCAAATCAAAATCAGTACATCCTCGGAGATTTGTCCAGTCAATTTTAGGTAGCGCTCGATTCATCAGCTCAAAATCAGAACGCCGAAAGTCACGAGCAGATGCGTCGAAGTCATCAACAAAAGCGGAGTATGATGCACGTTCATTGAGACAACAACTTCGCTGGCCTCGATGATGGTGCTGATCGAAATAGACTCATCAGTGGCAAAAATCCTACTTTCGACTATACTGTTTCCATATACCGTTTCGTAGATGCATTCCATTCAATTCCACCCACTAAAGAGGCACTTGCCGTTCTCATCACCGATGTGGAATCGACCGAAGAGTTGTTGCCTTGACTGGGGATCCACAGTAATTGAGGTTGGTTAAAATTTCCAAGAATAATCATAAACCGCATTAAGGGTGTTGTAATCTAGCTTCCGATAGAGCATTCACCTGAAGATCTAGAACTAAGATGTCCGGTGGGTTTCCCGGTGATATATACGCTAATCCGATCAGAAACGAACTATGTAATAAGACACTTTCACCCACAAGTTTCCAATGCTACTGGCATTCTCAATTGTTAGGATGGATGAACAAAATTTTCTCGAAATAGTCATAAGGACTTTTCTATCCCGACTGCGCGGATCAGTAGTACGATGAGTTGTTTCTGCAATAGTACTTTGATGAATGGGGCGCATGCTGGAAGGCAATAGGCAATCACTGAACGCAATCGGGATTCAAAATGGGTACTTTCTATTTATTGATTGATCCCGCTTCGATTCTCCGGAACATAGGGCCATGACAAAAGACCTCCACTGTTGCCGATCCGGAGCCAGGGTCTTCACTTGGTCACAGTCATGGCTCTCGTCGACAGTTTGAATTTCGCTGGCTAGGCTTCGCCGCCACGAGTTTCTGGGTCTGCCTCTCCTTCGATGTACTCCTGGATTTCATTAAAGCGCCTCTCGTTCTCATCTTTTCGATTCGATTTTCTGTGTTGATTTCCATCGACTTGGTCTTTCCGATATTAGCTTTGAGATCCGCTGCCTTGGAACTTTCGGTGCGGTCGTCGAGTTTGTTCTGCATGTCTTGTAGTCTTTGAGCGAGCAAAACAATATTGTCAGCCAGGTCAAACTTGTTCGGTTGCTCCATCGTCGAAGGATTCCACAGCAATCCTCGGTTTGGTCTACAGTCAATCGATCCAGTCAAGATCTCTTTTCAACGGATTTTGTTCAGGATTACTTTGCAGAGTACATTGAGACTTGTGCAGATCAAAGTTATGCAACACCAGTTACCGCACTCGGTCAGGTTTCCTTTCTTCGGGACCTTTACGAGGATACCCTGCATCCAGTCGGCCGGGAATGTTGCATTATCCCAGATGTCAGCGAAAAGACGGTGCGATATTTGTGCTGAAAAGGCAGGGTCGGCTTTCAGCATTTCAGCAGGAGTGCAATCGATTCCAGGCGCTTTGTTGGATTTCATGTCCTTGATTGCCATTAATGCGACTTACTATCACCATTCGGTATTACACTAGTTTACAAAATTTTAAAAAAATCGTGAACTTGATTAACTGACCAACATTTTTAATGTAAAATCGGGCGCTGAATCCGAAAATGAAATTCAAAAAAATCTCAGTAGAACCGTTTTTGAGTTATGCTCCAAATATGAAATTTCGGAAAAATTAAAAAAGTTCTTGTACTTAGATTAAAATATCTCGGACGGCATAACAGTAATTTGAAATCTCTCTTTTGCATATTGAAGGTGAATAAATTTTCTATCGATCATCCGAATACTGTTTTTGCGTTTGACTAACAGTATTGTTGATATTAGTGACTTTATAAGGAAAAAAATTATAAAAAACGCATTTTTTTAGAGAAAATTTTGTTTCTACGAAAGTTTTAAACTCGATGATAGCATTTAAAAAATCTGATTTTCTTTTGCACTTAAATGTCAATTTAAAACAAAAATTTCAAGTGGTTATTTATTAAAATAGGTTGAAATTTGAAGAAGTTATGGCTACTTTACCATAACTGTAATTTTTGCAGTTTTTAATAATTTAACGAACCGCAGTACACTTATCATAGCATAGGAAGAATGAAACATGATAAATCTCACTCGCACCAAGTCAAAATTATTTATTAGCTTACCAGAAGGTCTCATGCCAAGTTTCAGGAAGATCTGACCATAGGAAGGGGTTGCTTGAGTCTCAAACGTGAATAAAATTTTGAGGTATTTTGCCCGGAAGGAACGAAAAATACTGGTTTTTCATCAATAACTTTTTTCATCACTAGCTGATTGTTTTTTATGGTTGATTTTCTTAAAGCCTAAGTTGAGACAAATATTTCACCCGAAGACTGTAACTCGATTGGATTTGAAACAGAAAAGTTATTGCGGTTTAAAGGCCGCAAATTTTGTCCAACACGCAATGAGTACTTTTTACCCATTGCGATTTATACGACAATTTTCGACCAAAATACAATCTTTGAACCGCAATAACTTTTCTGTTTCAAATCCAATCGAGTTACAGTCTTCGGGTGAAATATTTTTCTCAACTTAGGCTTTAAGAAAATCAACCATAAAAAACAATCAGATAGTGATGAAAAAAGTTATTGATGAAAAACCAGTATTTTTCGTTCCTTCCGGGCAAAATACCTCAAAATTTTATTCACGTTTGAGACTCAAGCAACCCCTTCCTATGGTCAGATCTTCCTGAAACTTGGCATGAGACCTTCTGGTAAGCTAATAAATAATTTTGACTTGGTGCGAGTGAGATTTATCATGTTTCATTCTTCCTATACTATGATAAGTGTACTGCGGCTCGTTAAAACTGCAAAAATTACAGTTATGGTAAAGCAGCCATAACTTCTTCGAATTTCAACCTATTTTAATAAATAACCACTTGAAATCTTCGTCTTAAATTGAAATTTAAGCGCAAAAGAAAATCAGATTTTTTAAATGCTATCATCGAGTTTAAAACTTTCGTAGAAACAAAATTTTCTCTAAAAAAATGCGTTTTTTATATTTTTTTTCTTCATAAAGTCACTAATATCAACAATACTGTTGGTCAAACGCAAAAACAGTATTCAGATGATCGATAGAAAATTTATTCACCTTCAATATGCAAAAGAGAGATTTCAAATTACTGTTATGCCGTCCGAGATATTTTAATCTAAGTACAAGAACTTTTTTAATTTTTCCGAAATTTCATATTTGGAGCATAACTCAAAAACGGTTCTACTGAGATTTTTTTGAATTTCATTTTCGGATTCAGCGCCCGATTTTACATTGGAAATGACTGTCAGTTTACTGAGTTCAAAAATGCTGTAAACTAGTGTTATTAGTCCTTGCACTACTAAGGTGGCAAGAAATGTCATAAAGCAATAGGATATCTCCATTGGCGGCGGCTCTTTCTTCCAGTGATACTATATAGTAATGTAATGGTGACATGTGAAAATTTGGTGGTGATCGGTCAAGTGATTTTTGAGATGTTATCAAACTTATTCACAAAGTTTAAGAAAAACTGTACGGCTAAAAGTAGTCTTGGCCATTCACAGGTTCGCTTTTTTAACAAATTCCATTGCGGAAACATTCCTAAACCCATTTTGATTTTCAGAAGGAACAACATTTTCCATGATGCCAAATGTATCCATCACATCAAAACTTTCCTTCGAATCTGGATATAATTGCTCTTTTGAATTCCGCGCAAAAAGTAAAAGTTTCGAATAGCTTTTACAGCTACGGTAATATGAGGTACTGGTGGATACCTCTAAAAACACGAAGTACAAATTTTCACTTCCCAGTTTGACTGCTTATGTATAGTTGGAAAACAGAACGGCATAAGTTCTGCTGGCATTTCAGCAAAACAACTCAATTAGAGCCAAAGCCAGGAGACGACATCCGGCAAGAGTTTTTCCCTGGCAACCCAACGAATGGCAGGCCACCAAAAATCGGCCTCAAAAATGTCGAAATCACTTGTTCGGTTCTTCTTAGCCGGAACAACACCGTGAGAGTTGGTTTCATCAGACCCGGAAAAGCGAATGGAGCCGGCAAAGTTCTCTACCAAATCGCAAAACTCAATTTGAATAAAGCTAATGACAAGTTCTAGCATTTTTCATTTTGGCACTCAGGGCGTGTGTCTGTACCTAGATTTTTTTTCTCGTTGCTTCTCGCAGCCGAAAGAATCTTCCCACCGAGCTGGAATTTACTTATTGCTTGTTTTTGGATTTTTCTGAGACGGATATTCTGTTTTTTTCTTCTGTCGTGTTGGTCGTCTTCCGTCGTAAACTGAGATTAAACTTCCACTAAATAGCTCCGAGGAATGATGGTAAAATGTGAAACTGGATTATTAAAACGATAAACGAGTACCGCTCCAGAAAGAGGAGCATACGAAAAAAGAAACAGAGATTGATGGTGGAATTTACAGGAATGAAAAAAAAAACTTTTCTCAGTTACTGTCCCGCGCTTTATATTTTTGGTAACGCCACCAAGTTATTCAATTTTGGAAGTTTTCGATTCCCTTTTCGTGAGTTTACTCTTTCGCATGGATTTGTCTCGTTTTACAAGAAAAAACATTTGATTCATGACTCATTAAATTTGTGTTTCTCTCTTTTCAGGTAAATCATCTTAAATCCATGCTACTGGAAATGATTCGTAAGTAGTATATATGTTTAATTATAGGAAAAAAACTTTTGAACAGCTTTTTTAACCCTCATCCGCATTAGATTTCATTACCCTAATCAGCACTAGGAGTGCTTTTTTTAGCGGTTAGCTAAAATCGTCATAACTCTTTTTATATCTAACCGATTACAATAAAACTTATATCACTAGAAACCTTGTGATGTAAGCTTTGAATTGAAAATAAAGGACTTAAACTGGAATAAAATTTCCAAAACGTTTGTTTTTTTTTGTACCAGACCTTCGAAAGTTCACTAATGAGGCCTTCAGAGCCAAAGGGGTATAAGAGCAAAAATTATCGATTGAAAGCCAAACGATCCCATATGCTTTTAACTATATCTGGAGATTTTTTCAGATTTCCAAAACTTTGTCACAACCCTAACGACATTGCATACTTAGAGGCGCTATTTTATATAATTAAGAGGAAATCGAATTTTTCGGCTCTTATTTCAGAAAATTATTGAAAAAATAAGATATTGGATAAATATTAGTTATATCATAATCAGTCATTATCATTATCAATTCACAAAAGAATATAGAGGAGAATGAGGATACTAAGTCTTGATCCCTGGGGATACGTGATTCCTTAGCTATCAAAGCAATGGAAAACCTCAACTTTTTTTTTTAAAATGTTTTCTAAAGTGTTGATTATGGGTACACTTGATTCCTTGAGTTCAAATCGGAATATTCGTCTTCTGAATGCATCGTGATCATTGCTGATTACGAGATTACTAATATTTTTCCAATAACTAATATTCATCCAACAACTGTCTAAAAAAAGGGCTAACATAACTAATTTTCTCATAATTATAGAAAATAGCGCCTTTAAGCATGCAATGTCTTTAGGGTTGAGACAAAGTTATAGAATTTTTTTTCGGATAGTTATGAATTAAGAAATGAGAAAAAAAACATGACCAAAATAGTCAATTGACATTCTATTTTGGGGTTTTGTTTGATTTTTTTTTCCAAGGATTAGAGCTTCCTGAAGGATCAAGTCTCCTTCAAAAGAAGATCAAGTCTCCCTTAACTTTAAAAATATCGCAATATTTTAACTCCCACGAAAATGCTTCTAGTTCATCTACGGTTTCTACGAGTTTCAATTTTTTTTTCAAAAAAATATGGTGAAAATAAGATAAGGGGCTAAAATATCCCCACTCTCCCCTACAGTTCTTAACTCTAGTGATCAATTGTACCCATAATAAACATTCAAGAAATTTTTTTCTGATAAAAGTTGAGAGTTTTATATTGCTTTGAAAATATGGTATTTTTAAGTTCATATTACACTATAACGATTAATGATTATAATTTTAATGGCATGTGCGGCGGAATGAAAACTAGAGAGAGAATTTATTTTATAGAATTTGAAAGAAAGGTGGATAGACAGGCATTAGTGCGCCACTAGGAGAAAGCTTGATAGGTGTTGAAATTTTAGGCTAGAGGGCATGTTGATGAAAAGCTCCCATGAATTGCTCCCGCCTTTGCTCTGCATTAGCTAACTATACATGAGAAACCCAGAAAGAGAATTCCCATGTAGTATAGCGAGCCCAATGGTTTGAGAGCGTGTTTTTACGCACACTTCAAACGAGCAAAAACGTAGCAACCCATGGGCCTACTGAGCTTTCCTTATGCGAGAACAGTTCTATCGACGTTGCCATTATTTCAGATTCGCTGCGAATAGTTGCTACTTGTCGATTTTTTCGCATTTCACATTTTATCTATTCCGCGTTCTAACTTTTTGGCCAAGTGTCAATTTTTTGAACCATATTTTTCTTGTTGTATTTTTTCTTTTTGCCAATGATTGTTTGATATATGATTTTAATCGCCGTAATTTGTATGATTATAATTTTAATGGCATGTGCGGCGGAATGAAAACTAGAGAGAGAATTTATTTTATAGAATTGGGCTCGCTATACATGGGAATTCTCTTTCTGGGTTTCTCATGTATAGTTAGCTAATGGAGAGCAAAGGCGGGAGCAATTCATGGGAGCTTTTCATCAACATGCCCTCTAGCCTAAAATTTCAACACCTATCAAGCTTTCTCCTAGTGGCGCACTAATGCCTGTCTATCCACCTTTCTTTCAAATTCTATAAAATAAATTCTCTCTCTAGTTTTCATTCCGCCGCACATGCCATTAAAATTATAATCATACAAATTACGGCGATTAAAATCATATATATAACGATTAATATATTGAAACATGTATATGTTGTAAATTTACGGAGATGAAAAAAGATTTTCAAGTCACGTTTTGTGGAATTTTTCAAACAAGGTGCAATAACTCAAAGAGAATTTTGTTAGAATTTATGAGCTCAAGGCATGGTTGCTTTGCTCCATTTGGCACATTTTTCTAGCTAGAACATTTGATCTTTGTAAAACATTCCAGTTCAGAGATATAGCTCAGGGATCAAGTATTCGCAAGGATCAAGTATATCCTCACTCTACTCCAAAGCTTGCATATTTTAAATTTAAGCTAAGGTCTAGCCTTAAAATCAAATCAAGAACCTAGAAGCAGTGTTGTGCTACTGTTTGAGGCATGAGAAAGCTATATTATATTTTTTATATTTGAAGTTTAAAGTGTTTAAAATTTGGAATTTTGGCACGGTTCGATTTTTGCAGCACACAATTCTCAAGCGTGTTGCCAAAAACGAAAGGGGCCGAAGTAAGAAAAAAAGTTGAGGAAAAAAATCGTTCGATTTTGGCAACACAAAATATTCGGGCGTATTGCCAAAAACAACCAGGGTCTGGTTCTTCTAGTTTAGTCCTTTCGTCCAATACCAATATTTTAGGGCTTTCGTGCAATTTTAAGTTATTTACAAAATTATCAAGTTAAGTGGAAGTCGCCATCTTGGATTTCAAGATGACGTCAGAAATAGGGATTCAACTTCTACTGTTTAGCCCTTTAACCTGTATGTCTCGGTGGTCGAGTGGTTAGCGTGGTAAGGCGGTAATCGCTGGTCCACTGACGGCATGGGTTCGATACCCATCTCGGTACTGGAAGTTAAATGTTAATCTTAAGTTGTCCACGTCATTTATTCAGTCTGTAAAGCCTAAATCGGCTAAGACGGTGTATGTCTTTTTAAACCCAATAATAAAAATGTGGACGTTTCATCAGTTTTCAGTGATTAACAGTATTTTAAAGCGAAGCGGAAGCCGCCATCTTGGATTTCAATATGGTGTCAGATAGCCAAATACGACTTTCCCTCGTTGATTTCTTTGAACTTATACCCACATTGTGGAGGGTTTATGCGATTTTCAGTTATTAAAATCATTTATATGTTCAGTAAAAGGCGCCATCTTAGATTTCAAGATGGCGCACATAAGAGTACTCTATGGGAAAAGTTGGCCAAAACCTGTTTTTCTCTTTAAAATGAATAAAAATCTTTTTTTCGTTGTTTTCAAGTATACACAACTCATTTATAACCAAAATTTCAAATTTCTTAATTTTTATCTTTTTGGGTCACTTGCTGCACCCTTATAAAATGTTTGTTTTCAAGTAAATTCCAAGCAAACCAGCCGATCAACTATCAGAAATGATGAAAAATACAATTTTTTTAACAAACAAATCAAACGCAATAAAAAACGTTTGTGTAACACAAAGTAAATGCATGGCATGCTTGCTATCTAAAAAAAAATTAGGGACAAAAATCGCTCAAATTTTTAGATTTCAAAATAGAAAATAGGTCGAGTTCGCAAGTATGCGCACGATTTTTCTTTTGGACATGTTTAAGGAAGTTAGAAGCATTCGTGTGTTATGTGAAATTTTTCCCGACGGAGCCCGGAAGATAAACTTCAACACTAATTTGTAAAAAATAATATAGGTTTGTTAAAAAAAACATTGCACTATTTTGTTTAGCTTCTCTACTACATGTGTTTATCAAGAAATGAACGCAATTTCAACCACAATTCATTGGTCATATTGAAACTGAAGATTTGTAGAAGCAATTTTGTTAATAGTCACATTATTCTGCGTGTTACGCAGTCTGTAATTGTACGTGTTTACACCAAAATTTGGAAGACAAAATTTATAATTTTGATACATCAATGTTTCGAGTTATGCCATTACGAACTCACTAAACCGATGGTTTAAAATCGACAATACTAATATACAACAACTATCTTACAATCAAAAAACCTAAACAAAATTAATTTTTCTCAAATTTTAATTTCGAGGTTTTGGCCAGGATTTGGGGTAAAATACTCCTGTGTGTGGCGTTTGATTACAAAATTCGACTTTTTTCCCCGTCTCAAGGCGGAGTTGGGAAAGAAAGACGAGAATAAGAAATATATGTATGAAGAAAATTTACTTTTTGCGTAGGTTGAAATATCTCTATTATTTGTAGTTCAATTTTTACAAAAACTAATTAAAAATTTTAGCTATGAGTCAGCTTTAAAAGGTTTCAAAATAAAGGAAGAAATGGTTGAGTTGTACAAAAACTACATTCGATGAAGCACTGTTTCAAGTTTGTTAGCCCCTGTGATTGTGCTATTTTTGAATAAAAAATCAATGAATTTTCTGCATCTATAAAGTTTTTCGAAGAAAAAAAAGTTGTAAATTGTAAGATGCTATGAGTTTTTCAGCAAAAAAAAAAAGTTAATTTTCATAGGATTAACTGGGTATTACAGTCATTTCACAAATTTTTGTTTTAAATATATGAAAATCCAGATAAAGCCTTCCAAAATCTTAAATCTATTCTCTGATTCTAATTTTAAGTTAAATATCAACTCTGCGTATTTATCATTTAAGTGATGTCTGGTTTTTGGGTCAAACTGTTTAATAATTTTTGTCGTTGAGGAGTTCCCAAGGATTTTTACGATCAATCAAGGGACTTTTTATGGTTTCTCTTGTACATAGATGTATAACAATCGGTTCGAAAGATCATAACGAGATGAGAAAAAATCACTATGATGCTAAAAAAGCTCTTTCATGGAAGGAAAAGTTATTATATAAATCAGTTGTTTTTATAACAAAATCAGTACAAATGTGACAAGGATTTGCCAGAATTGGCAATTTGGTATTTGGAGGTAAAGTTGTTAATACATTTGTTAAGTCACATCGTATGAAGCAGCATTTGCCGTAATTTTTGGTTTTGTTCGAACTAAATTCTTTATTTTTTATGTATAAAATGTTTGTAAAGAAAAAGCGTGAGGGTGCTGCACAAGGTTGCTGAAAAAAATTCTGTGTTTTTGAGAAAAAAAAATCTGACTTTCTGTGGTTTTACCCTAAATTCTGTGATGGTTTTCTGTGACGCTGTTTCTCTCAATTTCATTGAAAATTCATGATGAATTGTCTTTTTTTACATTTTAGCTGGGAAAAATCAATTGACATTACCAAGCTCATCATTTTTCCCTAATTCAAAGTAAGAAATCTAAATTTCTAAAAAAATGTCTTAAATAATAATAATTTTGAAAACCAATCAAAATTCTGTGAAATCTGTAAATATTTCAAAATTCTGTGTTGTGTGACACAGAATTCTGTGATGAAAATTTCCTCAAAATTCTGTGAATACAGATTAATCTGAGATTTCGGCAACCTGGGTGCTGCATACATTTAGGGGAAAAAACCTACATAAAATTCTACTAGTTGAATTAAAATAAATGTTGAAATGAAATTTAAAAAAATGGTAAAGAGATTAGAAAAGTGAATCTTTGATTAACATTTTGATGAATTTAAGCCCAGACAGGTTACTGAATTATTTTTTTTTCTATTTTGGTGATTGTCCGAAGAATATTTTTACACCAAAACTGTTGGATAGTAAAAGCAATATAAATTCTGACGGTGATATCATTAAGCTAATCCATCATTCTTGGTAAAGTTTTCTACGCCATCGAAAAATGTGAAAATATGTACATCTTTTGCTCGACTTTTAAAATTAACTATGAAAATTAAAAACTTTTAAAACTTTTAAAATTAACTATGAAAATTAAAAACTTTTAAAACCTATCTAACGATGTGAAAAGCTATGACATATTAGACTAGTTCACTTTTCGGCTTTTTTCGCTGATCACAACGCCAATTACAGGGTTTGATCCTCATTCATTTTCAAGAACTCTGGCCAAATTTGAGCTCATTTGAGTAAGTTTCCAGCGTGCGCTAGAAGTTTTATTGAAAAAAGTCCATTTTTCTGGAAAATTTCCATAGATGTGTTCTAGCAAGCTGTTGTTAATATAAAATGATTATTTTATAGTGCTCGGTGATTGGTATGACAAGCATTCGTATGGACCTGTTTTAGATAATTGACTAAATCAAACCGAAAAAAATAAAAAATTCATAAACTACCAACTTTTACAGAAAATTTACTTACAAGTTAAGAGCTAAAAATCAGTAGTAAATAGAAAAAAAATATTTTCGATATAAACTTTTCTTAAAAAGATAGCCTTATTTATAACCTTTAATTTGATGTATAACACTTAATTATCGCAACAGTACAAGCAAAGATATTCAAACATTCACATCACATTCTTTGAATCATAATGTTGTCTCCTTTCAAGTTTTAGCATCATGCAACCTGCAAAACGTGGCATCAAGAGGACTTGCTTACAACTTGATCAAAGCGCGCGCTTTTTTTAACTCCTGGCCCCGTCATGGGGTACTTGATTGAATAAAATATCCTTTCTTGTGCACAAGTTGGTGTGGAGCAAACTTGAATGAAAAATATTTTATCAAATCAAATTTGTTGCATAGATATTTGAATAACTTTGCTAGCACTCTTGCGATCATTAAGTGTTATACATCAAATTAAAGGTTATAAATAAGGCTATTATTTTATGAAAAGTTTATATCGAAAATATTTTTTTTTCTATTTACTACTGATTTTAAGCTCTCAACTTGTAAGTAAATTTTCTGTAAAAGTTGGTAGTTTTTGAATTTTTAAATTTTTTCGGTTTGATTTAGTCAATTATCTAAAACAGGTCCATACGAATGCTTGTCATACCAATCACCGAGCAATATAAAATTATCATTTTATATTAATAACAACTTGCTAGAACACATCTACGGAACTTTTCCAGAAAAATGGACTTTTTTCAATAAATCTCCTAGCGCACGCTGGAAACTTACTCAAATGAGCTCAAATTTGGCCAGAGTACTTGAAAATGAATGAGGATCAAACCTTGTAAGTGGCGTTGTGATCAGCGAAAAAAGCCGAAAAGTGAACTAGTCTAATGACATATGGCCGTAGGAACGGGGGGTGTTTTGGGGGTTACCCACCGCCCCCCCTCCCCATGATGGTCTGAAAAATGGTAAGCAAATTGTCTTCTCTAAATTCGAAATAAAAAAAAATGTAAATTCATGATAAAATATCGATGAACGGGTAAAGTTAATCAAGAGTAACAATCTCGACTCAGAACTAGACCAAAACCTCGAAATCTCATCCCAGGTCCACAATTCTACTATTCATTTTTAAAAATTTCTCAGTTGTTGATAGAAACTTAAAGACTGTACTCGAAAAACGCTATCGAAAGTTATTCACATAATAAGTTGGTGCATGAATTTTTGGTACATTACTTAGTCTCCAATTTCAAATTTTCAGAAAGATTGGACTCACTAAGGTTGCCTGATGGTCCAGATTTTACCCGAATGTTTTTACTTTTTCGCAAATTAATAGAAAAATTTAAATTGGTTGATAACCATTTCGTATTTTGCGTCCAAAACTATTTTTTTAGCATAGTTTATCCAAATAAACTGGCTGATTTGTTTCGATTAAAACAAATTTTAGAGTTTTTTCTTTTTGAATTTAATTGAAGAATTCCTAAACTTCCTTGAATATTGCCCAGGTTTAGGGTTGTCAACTTTGACATCTAATGCTTGGATTTTGCAAGATTTTTAAATAATATAGCCCAGATTTTCCTTGCCCGGATATTTACGAAAAAATATTTGGTGAGCTAAGTTTTGAATAATTTTTAATGTTCCGGTACAATTTTTTGTTTCATAAATCTTAATTTGCTGCTTGTGAGCGGATTGTGGATTCTGAATCTTTTTTATGATTCTTGATTTTCATTTTGGTTCATCATTGGGACAAACCCCTGATCCGAATCTTGGTTTTGCGTATGAAAGTGAAATAAGATTCATTTTACATGTTCGAAACTCATCATTCCGGAATATTTAAAAAAAATTAAATAACAAACCATTTCTAAAATTTGGATTTGAAATTTTTAATCGTAATTCTTATGCCGAATTGAAATTTTAAAAAGTTCCATAATGATGACCCCAGAAATGTAGTATCAGGGTTTCATCATTCGGAATTTTCAGTCAGGATAGGAATTCAAAATTTGTATTCAGGTTCAAAATGCAGAATTCAGATTCGGAATTAAAATTCAAAATTTCCCAAATCAAAACACAAACGGATTTGAACCCCAAACAAGTTTATTTTTCATATAAAATTTCCAAAATCTCTCATTATTTTTTTTTAATTAAAAAATCATATCACTTTTAGGACTTATTTTCGAAAGTAATGATTTGAAATGAATAACTTCTAGTAAAAAGAACTCAAACCCGAATAATGAGATACTTTTAGTACCAAATTTTTCATTATTCTTTATGTATGCATTTTTCAAGCTAAAATGTTCTAGGCAAAATTTTGTCACCAAAACCCCCCTGTAAGGCAATTTTTCCTACAGCCCTGCTATGACAACATCATTTCGTTACAATAAAACAATAACACTTTTACATTATCTACATCAAAATAAAAACTGAATAAGTGTTGCGGTATAAAAATGTTGAATCTAACCCCGCTGTTGCATGATGACCCGTTTGATAGTACCTAATTCATAGCACGTCTGACCTGCAGGTTAAACTGTTATATGTTATATTAGTTGAAGCGAAAGTTATAAATAAGAAATCACAAAATTTCAATCATTCATGAAAAACAACTTTTACATTTAATGTTAATCAACCTTGAGTTGACCCGTGAATTTTTATTCGTGACCCAGATTTTTCTGGGCGTAAACTTCGTCTATATTCCAAATTAACTACTTTTTCTATAATTAAACATGGCTTAAAAAATCATCAAAGTCCAACCAATTTCCAAATTCTCTTAGATCAATCAAATGAAGTACACTGATGCGCAACTGAACAGCAAGGTTGGTACCTGATGCCAGGAATTGAATCGAATAGTACTTGTTTTTCAGAGACAAATAGTTGGGTTTAACGAAACCGAACCAGATTGGTACCGTAATCTAGAAAATTCGGTCGGTCAGTTGGTCAAAATACGGCTCTCGTCTAGGACATTTGTCTAACATTTGTAGCCCTTGAAGCCGAAGAGGTATAAGTGCATTAGATCATATTTTGAGAAAACAAGCTTTGAATTTTGCCTGTTGTGCGTGTTGTTTTCAAACAAAAAAATTTAAAAAAATTTCTTAAAATATTTAAAATTGTACCAAATGTAGTTTGGAATATGAAGTATAGTTTGAAATAATTTACTCAAATTTGACCATTTTGTCACTTATACCCCTTTGGCTTCAAGGGACTCATTTGGCTTTGATGTTCATATCCCAAAAACTAAACTAGGAACCTTCCATCCTCACCTAGCTGCACGTTGGTTTTCGGTTGGCTCAGTTCAGCTTGGGTGTACTTAGTAGGGATGTTGAATGTTTGAACTAGTAAACAAATTGCTTCTCACATCCGTGTACGCCACATGGAAAATTCCAAACAAATAGCTATCGGATAAGCTCGGAGATGGTCCAGAGTCAGAATCCAGCTCAGCACCAATCGGAAGGCCAGTACTCTTCCGGATTGAACGATTCTTTGTGTTTCACACAGATTTCAAACCACTGCCCAAAAACGGATTCATGTTACGGATGGAAGTAAATCATGATCATCCCCCCTTACCGTTCGAAGTGCGCCTTCGTCTCAGAGAGCGGGGGAAGGAGTTTGCATTTATTTTCCAAGATCCAGTCGAGAAGAGCCCGTAAAAAGGCAAACCAAGTCCATTTCGTAGGGATTAACTGCGGTCCGGAAAAAAATCAGAACCAGTAAAAGCTTTCGGCCCAAAGCCTGCCGAAACTTCCACACATACCCGAACAGACACAATTCAACAAAATGGTCGCCCCAATAATGGACGTAATTTGTGGTCGATAGAAAAAAATGTAATCAAAGCAGTTTTGTGAATATTCACCCCGCACTCTCCGTCTTCTGTTTTTCCAATGCAATTTCTCTCCCCTTCTGAGGGAAACTCCGCCAACAACGTTCATGACCGATTCATAAAGTTAACAAAGGCGATTGGTGAAGGGACAAGCAACAACAAAAATACACCCCAACTCCGGAAAACAAGGATGCTGAATAGTTTGGACCGATTCCAATCCCCAGGAATGAATTTTTAGCTGTTCGAATCTGGGGAAGGAATAAAAAAACAACAAACAAGACTGGAGAAACCGTCTGCTTCCCACTATGAGGAAGGGAAAAGGGACGGTTTTATTTTGGTAGAAATTTGCCCTTTCATACTGTATGTGTATGGATCATTTTTTCACAATCTTTCGGATTTCGTCTCTTTGGTCTTTGATCAGACACAAAATGAAAAAAAAAACAACAACAACAAACCATTGCTACCCTGGGTAAATGGAAAACAGAGTTGTTTTGATGTTTGAGATGTGTCCCTTTTTCTTGAACCAGAATAAGGTTTGATGACCTGATTAGGTTCGAATTTCTTCTCTCATAATATTCTGATGTCGAGTTATGGTGATTAGAGCTTAGATACATGTGTGGATAATTTCTTAATAATCCATAGTTTTAGGGCCCTGGGTCTGGTTTGAGATTCAATAAGAATTTGAATGTTCTCAAAAGCAAAGACTGAGAAAAGGCCTGATGATTCTTTGTGAATTTAGACCGATAAGTAGTGACGTGAAGGAAAAAGTGTTTCTATATGCACCTTTTTTTAAGTTGGTAACCACAGATGATAAATCCTGGCTTACGGATTGCCGGCGAGCCACCGCATTTCCCCAGTTTACTACTCTGGGTCCATGGGTACAATGGGAAGACTCATGATATAGGTACTCCGTGTATACCCTCTACTCCGTAAACTCCACCTGGGGCCGCAGACCTAGTTCCTACCTCGAACTGTTTAGCACACTTTATTTCAATAGAGGGACGTCTATTCGCGCTAGTGCGCTCAGAGGCAATACTCATTAATGAGAGTACTTTCAGCAAAACCTCTCTTCTTTACGACTAGACGCCTGAACTCTCCTCTAACGACTTGAGAACCGACATCTCCTCGCAATGACTCGAGATTCCCACACAAACCTCTCCTCTTCGCGACTTGAGGCCTGATCTCTCCTCTAACGACTTGAGATCCGACCCCTCCTCGCATCGACACGAGGTTTACCTCTCCTCTGCACGATTCAAGGCCCGATCTCTCCTCTAACGACTTGAAATCTGACCTCTCCTCGTAATGACTCGAGGTGACCAGTTGTACCCCTCCTCTTGTTGGTAAGGGGCCTGATCCCTCCTCTTACGACTCGAAACCCGACCCCTTAGTGGTACTTCATGAAGCATCCATGACCAGTCAGGAATTGCGTTATATGGCAGTTCATTTCACCATGCCTTCTTCCGATCCATGCGATGTGCGGGATCAGACGATGGGTCCACCTTCCTCTCGCTGAGCTGTCCCACAGCTGCTGCCAGTTGAACATCGAGGCCTCATTGGCGAGATCTCCTACGTTGGGCGTGTCTTTGTTGTCATAGCAATAGACATCCTCCCCTAGCAAAACCAAAATGGGCATGACACCCGCCACTACACAGGCGGCTTCGGACGACATGGTCCGGTATCAGCTGATAACCCGCAGATTCATCAGCCGCTGAGCGCTGCTAAGTCGCTGCAGGTTACAGTGTCTTCCCAGGGACTGCTTCCAGGCCGCTGCTCCGTACCGCAAGATTGATGTGGTCACACTTGCCAGGATCCTCCTTTTACTACTGCAGATTGCCGAAGAGTTCGGCTTCATCCGTGAGAGTGCAGCCGTGGCCATTGCCGATTTCTTGCACACGTAGTCTACATGACTCGTAAAGCTGAGTCTGTCATCTATCATCCCCCCTAGGTAGCTCAACTTCCGCTGTTGAGGAGCCTCTCGCCAAGAAGACTACATCTTCCGCAAACCCTACGAGTTCAGCTCCCAATATGGGAGACTCATCGTATGTGATATTCCACAGAACCGGACCGAGTATTGACCCCTGTGGAACACCCGTCTCACCGGTCATATACTGCAGTTGGGGATTGTGGAAGTAACTTTCCACAAGCCTATACGGATATGCTGGGATCCTCATTTGGATGAGCGACGACGCAATCGCTTTCTAACTGACACTGTTGAAGGCGTTCTTCACGTCTAAAGTAACCACCGCGCAAAAGCGGAGCCCTCTCTTTTTTGTCAACCTAGCTCTGTCCATTACCTCGATGACCGAGCGGATGGCATCTACAGTACTACGACCTCTACGTACAGCAAAATGTTTTTCCGAGAGTCCGCCTTCGCTTTCAGTGTATCTCTGAAGTCGGTTCTGAATTACATTCTCCAGGACCTTACCCGCTGTATCTAGTAGGCAGATCGGCCGATACGCCAGCAATGGGTCTCTTGGAGGCTTACCCGATTTTGGCAGAAGGACGAGATTCTGCCATTTCCACTTGCCACGGAACACCCGTTCCTTCACGTATCGTTGGAACGATGTCCGGAACATATCGGGGAACTCCCTAATCGCGGCCTTGACTGCGAAGTTCGGAATGCCGTCTGGTCCGGGGGCCTTCTTCGGTTGGAGAGACTTAGCGATCTCGCGAAGTTCTTCCACGTAACATCGTGCTGTGGAAACAGCTCATTGATGATGACTCTAAGTTTTCCGGGCAAGTTTCTGCCCATGACTATCCGATAGGCATCACCCCATGGACAGTCGTTGGTGTCACGGTATAACTGCGTGAAACTTGCCCTCTTACTTGCCTTGATGGCCCTGCGGAGGGCCGATCTCGCGCTTTTGAAGAGTGGTCTATGCTCCGTTCTCTCTTCTTGGGTCCTTGCGTTCTGCATTCTGCGCCTTGCCCTATGGCAGTCGGCAGGCAGACCCGCGATTTCCTCTGTCTACCAGTAGACGGGTGGCCTAGTGTTTTTACGCTTGGCCCTTCTTGTCATCGTCAACCCTCGTCAGTTCTTCCACGGATAGGTTGTAAAGGTTCCTCTCTCAGTTCAACACTTCGACAAAGACGTTATGGTCGAACTGTGTTGTCTTCCAGAGGCGTTCCCCTGTCCCAGACTCACGTCTAAATGTCCCCGTACTTGAGCCTAACGAATAGCGAATCGCGAATTACACTTGAAAGTCAAAACTAAAACACGTTTTCCAGTACAGAAGAAGTTGAATCTATCACAGCTTTTTAAAACACTGCCAAACGGCTTGTGATATAGCTGATATAGGATATAGGATAAGTTTTTCAATAACGATCCGCCGACTGCAACGTTGATAAAGTCGCGAATGCCATAAAGATGGTAAAACGACTATAATCGAAACCAAAAAAAACACTGCCAGTTATACCTGTTGAATGTTCAATGCCAGCTATACAATCAATACAATTGTCAAAAATCTTTCTAGAGAACATACATACATAAGAATTTGTTTCTTATACTCCTGTCTTAAGTGAATAAATTTGATTCTTGACTTTCTTTTCTGTTCTTAGTTTAAAAATTAACCGTTTATATAACTGGATAACGTTTGACTTTACATTAGAGTGCTCCAAATTTGAATGGGGAATTTAAAACCTTTTTTTTTCTTAATTTGGAAACATTTTTTTCTTAATTTGGAAACATTTTAGACTGACTCAAGACTACATTTTTTTGGAATTGTTGTTAAAATTGTTTAACAAATAACTGAGGTTTTTTTTTTTAATTTTAGAAGCATGCTCGATAGCAGATTTATCGATTCATTTAAACGTAATAAATTTATCTAATAAGCAATTCCAAACATCAACTTAATTTACTCTTACCTGATTAAAACACTTTTTTCAATCAACAGCGAATAAAACGAATAAACCTTCATTCTTGATTCAAAAAGTACTTTCGCTAGGAGAATCTTAGAAACGAAAGAAAACTGTAAGTTGAATTATTTTACGAAAAATTAACATTTTTGCAGCATTAGAAATCCTTGGTCCATGTGTTTTTCTCTCTGGTGGTTCTGATTGATACAACCATTCTAGATTGGTTTAAAAAGATCCTATGTTTGGTAGAAGAGATGAAACATAAACCTCGCCAAAAGTCGTACAAATATGTACAATGTTTACATTTCGTATAAGTTGAGTTATTTCAGTTGTATGTGAAACAATTTAAACAAGAATTATAAAGAAATGATGCCTTGAGTCAGTCTAAAATGTTTCCAAATTAAGGAAAAAATAGTTGTGAAAAGCATTACAACCGAAAAAAGTCCTGATCCATGCCCCTGTGGTTATGCAATTTAAGGAAAAATGGTCAACAATTTATCCTCAACAATGAAGTTTTTCGTTTAGCAATCATCACAGTTAGCTTATGAATATTTTTATGCGAAAACGGGGCTTTTGGGGGTAATTTTCACTTGAAAATATGATGAAAAAAGCTTTATCGGTGAGGGTTAAAGAGTTGAAAATGAAAGACGGATAGAAGAACAGGAAAAAATTCTAAGGTGGTGAAAAGAGCGAAGAGCATTTGGAATAGAAGCTTGACCACATACACAGTACACAGGTGGTCAAGCTTCTATTCCAAATGCTCTTTGCTCTTTTCATCACCTTAGAATTTTCTTCTGATCTTCTATCCGTCTTTCATTTTCAACTCTTTTACCTCCACCTATTAAGCCGCAACTTAATTTTATAAAGCAAATTCACGATGATTTCTCTTCTTAAATTCTTAAAAAAAAAATTCAATAAGATCGGCTTGGAAACAATTGACCCAGCAAACATTTTTGTAGGTATATTTCTCAAGAATTTTATTATACGTCTCATATACATTATAAAATAATCGTATGAAACTCGAAAAAAATAGCATTTATCCACCAAAGTTGAGGCAATATACGTATATATTTTTAACTTTTGGCTTAAACGATAAGAGTTTACGATTTGGGCGATATTCGACACCATATTCATACATACTGAAAGAATGCAAGAGAGCACAAGTTTTTTCTCTCAATGCATGCTAAACGTCAACCAAATCCCAGAAAGTCGTTTTAGGACCAATTTTTTTAGATATCACCAGATTTTTACACATTTTTAAGTCATTTGACATCAAAATCAAAATTTCAAGTTTTACGATTTCGTTTGGAGCCCCATTTAGTGATTTTTTAAAAGTAACAAACCCGAAACTATGAGCGCTTTGAGGCACCCCTAAATCTAGTCCGATTGTGCTGAAATTTGGCACAGGTCAGTTTTTTGGTCCAATCCACAAAATGTATATGGTCCGTTTGCGAAACTCGACATGATCCATTTGGCTGCCACCCTATTCTACATATTAATTCAGTTTTCCAGATAGTCGTGTTTATTCTGTTTGGGGAAAACAAATCGTGATAAAAAAAAAGTGAAACGAGGTGGCTAAACTGCGTTGAACCAACTGCTGTTGATCTGTCTATTAAAAGTTGTTATACGCTTTTTTGGCGGAAAACTTGCCCAAGATATGGTTTCAATTTGGACCACCACCACCACCGACATCAGCTTTCGGGAACATTGTGCGCAAATCTTCATTTAGAAACCACCCCCACAATCGAGATTGTTTCGGACTTTTTTCCTCATCATTTCTGCTGGAATGATCTGAATGTTCGGAACCAAAATATTGGCCGTGAATGGCGGTGGTTCACTTTCTTTTTGTTTGCTCGCTCCTCTTCGGCAATGCAGTCTCGTCTCATTAGAGCTCTGGAATTTGTTTCGTCTTTCGAAGTCTGCTGCTAGGTTATAGAAATCTGACGCAGACGACGACCGACCTTTGGAATGGGGAAATGATGTTTGCTGTCTAAACTTGGCCAAAGTTCAATTTCCTACAGCAGCAGCACAAATAATTCGGGATAGGGTCTGGGTCAAGAAAGCGCGTTTTCACAAAAAAGTCAAGTTTAGCTGCGAGGATGTTGGTGTAAAGAGTGAAAAAAACACGATTCGCTCAGACAATTCGCTTTTGTTAGCTTTGCGATTGGATTGCAAATTTCAAGTTTTTCACCTGAAAATACGTTTCGGATGAAATAGATATAGGATTTTTCTTCAGAATTTTCAATTTAGAAAATGTTTCGGAACTTTCAACTTATAGTATGTTTAATTTTGAAGATCATTAACTGCGATTTTGCTTCCAAAAACTCTTAAATTCATCCGAAAAGATGATTTTTTTTACCAAACTCAATAAGGACGCGAAAATGTGGCTATGACATGAATTTTCGAGATGCTTGTGAAAATATACCTAATTGTTAAATTTTCAAGATCAGCGCGAGAACTATCAAACCTGTTTCAACTGCCAGCATAACATGATCTACTGGGCCTTTTCGTACATATTTATTGCATACCTTCAGGCGTTTTAAAGATGGGCGGCTGCAAAACAAGAGGCTAATTCAAAGATTGAAGTGCAACTCCAAAAAATTGAAGCGCGGAATCCTCAAGATAATTATTGCTACGTAATCAATGTACGTGTGGAATTTTTGACTTCTATTTTTTTCTATAAAGAACTTTACTTTACTTCTATCTCTTAACACGCATAAAATGCACAAAATTATCGAAAAATTGAACTTTAAAGGAACAAAAGTAAAAGGTTTGAGCGACAATTTTACTAAAATAAACCAAATCAAATAAATGCATTTGTTATTTGTCTTATCTCATACCGTTGTGAACTCGATTTTTCCATAAAACTTCGGAGTTCTTCATAAATCATAAGTTTTTTTTACCGATCGGCTGAAAAACTTTGTTTGTTTTTTACTACCTTTAACTTGATTTAAATTAAACGGTGATCAAAAACATAAATAAAATATGACTTAGATTTTATGATTAATGCCTCTCAAGGCCTAAATTGAAGATTTTTACGTTTTATTCATGACTTAACAACTTCACGAATTGAAACCTCACTGTTTGAATTTGCATTACCAATCAGAATCATAATATGTTGATAATGATGAAAAAATTTATCAAGTTCCAAAATATGCATTTATTATCCTGATTCAAAACTTCATCAACAAATTACAGTTTAATTCTTGATTCATTCATCTCAATTTCAATTCTTAAAGTTGAAATCTGAATTAAATACCAGAATTTTAATCAGAATTCTAAATATAGAATCTAAATTGGTATTCAGAATAAAAATTATTATATTGATATCAAATTTGAAAAAGATTGGATTATTCGAATTTTCGGATGGATGGGTAGAAAAAATACGAAATTTGAATCAGAACTTTGAAAATAATTTATGAATGAAAAAAGTTATCAAAGTTCTCCCAGTTTACGGTACGTCAAAAGTCATGTTCCTTAGCGCCTGTAGTTATGCAATTAAGGAAAAAATTGCCATAAAAAATTCGAAACAATAAAATTTTTCCTTGAATGAAAGTTGTTGAAAATCTTAAAGCTTAGCTTTTGTGAGGTCCCAAAGAAAAAAATGGTTTTTAAGAGGGTTAATGTTTGGGCTTTCTTCCACTGGCAGCACTGGAATTATAATCGATCTCTGCTTTCTTTATGCGATCCTAGATCCAAGATCCATCACAATCGGAAATCTCAACGGAAGAGGAATTTGGGGTTATTTGAAGAGATGACGTCTACTAAGCATTGTTGAGCTGAGACCGTATTGCCGTCGGAAGAAGCCAAGATTTGGTTTGTTCGTCCTAGAACAAGTTTTTTTTTTCGGAAACAATTAAACTGCCACAAAACACACTTTTAAGCTGATTTATTTATTATTTTTTTCATGTTTTAAGTCTGAATGATAAACTTAACTCGAAAAAAAAATTACTGACGAATCTAATGCCACCGTATGACCAGTTTTGAACTGAAGAAAAGTAAAACTTACTAAACATAAGAAACAATGCAAGTTTTCGAATGGTACCGATTCGCAAACTCCTAAAATCTATTTACACATGTATACATCATCGTTAGAGTCCTATTTACACACTTCATGGGAATTTTCTTTTTAATGGGACGATAGTGTCTTACACTTTTAGTTAAGATACTGCACGGTAACTGAAATCAGGAATGAAGGTCTGATACCTCTATTTTGGATGGGAACCTTCTAGCATGCCAAAAGTTTAGCGACCAAAGCCAAAACAGCCATCGACAAAACGCTCACACTCATTTGGGCTGCCCCACTTCGTTTGCTGCTGAAGACTCCTGCCGTTTCCAATCTGCTAGAAATAGGAGTCGTCGACGAGATTCCATAATTAAGTAAACTGTTATCGACTTCGCCGTCGTATCGATACTTCAGGTCGTTGTTGAACACGTTGTCTGGGGTATCAACGTAGCTCAAAGCTCCCGTTTTGGCGCGTAGAATCCGAAAGTTGACCTCATTAGAATTCAGTTTTCCGGCTACGAAGTTGTGCAATCGGTTGACAACTACGTAAAGGTATCCTTCATGGTCGAAACCCATTCCATCAACCCATTGGATGTGGGTCTTGTCCTTTGCCACCACGATTTGGTTTTTAGGAGTAAAAGGTAGGTAAGAGTCCCACCGCGCGATCGCGTGTTCCCCCAAAAGGCCGTAGTACAGCTCACCTTGATTGTCCATGATCATTCCATCAGTTTGGGACATTTTTCGACCATAGTCAGTGACAGACTCCAGGATGTCTCGAGGACTTGCCTTCGCAACAAACTCCGGATCACGGAGCAGCGAAGCCGGAAGTGAGTACAGATGGTAGCTGGATAGAGGACTGTAGTAAACATTTCGTTCGTAGTTTTGGTTAGCCAGCAGCGGATCAACATGAGGATCGATGTCGTTCTGAATGTGAGGATTGTAGAAAGGTCCCAAGGCGATCCCGTCAATGTGAATCGAGAAGTTCAGCTCAGTTCCATTGATTCCAAATCGAACAGCGTTCTGAGCGGCTCTCATTGAGTTGTTTTCCCGGACCTTCCAGGATCGGTTCAGCCGACGGGAGTAAACGACAATACCAGGGTCACCTCCACTGTTATCGGTGATGTAAGCGAATCCTCCGAAAGCGTCATCTACGACAATTTTGTTCAGATAGTTCATACCAGCCGGGACGACATCTTCGGGGAATTCGTAGCGCCACACGACGGTTCCGTTACGCTTCAAGTCCAGCAGCAGCAGTTTAGGTGGGCATGTTACGTGGTTGGTTCCTGAAAATAGAAAATAATACGAAAAATGTTTCATTTCAAACTGTAATCGATGAAATAATATCGTGATTTTTGCCTTTTGAAAAGAATTTGAATTTAAAACAAATTAATTTGAATAAAAAAGGAACAATTTAAGAAAAAAAACTCTACAATCCAAAATCTTATATCTAGAGCCGAATTCATATTTCGATAGCATGTTTAAAACTGAGAAAATGACATTTTTGCAAAAGTTTTGGTATTTTTTTTTTAAGTTTCATCAAGCAAGCTGTTTTTGCAAAAAACTATAGGGGGGAATGGGGATACTTGATCCCTTTTTCTAATTTTCATCATACCATTTTGGAAAAAAAAAATTGCGGATCGTAGTCTTTTGCATTTTCTGACAGAGTATAACTTCAAGTTTATATGCTGAAAAAGTTAGATCGATATATGAAACCTTAGATGACCAAGAAGCGTTTTCGAAAGACTTAAAAAATTGTGATATTTCAAAAGTTAAAAGAGAGTCGATCCTTTAATTAGGTGCCCTAAACTTTCGCAAAAATCATGCAAAATATTTAAGATAAAAGTTCCGTCGACTTTTTGGCCTAGTTTGTTTTCATTTCAGAGTTTTTAAGTGTCAGACAAAAAGAATTATAAAAGTTTTTCTAATACTCTATATTCATTGCATACATAAAGGCGCATTTTTCTAATTTTAAGATAAAAGCACTTTAAAGGTTCATTCTATTTGAAAACTGATGGATAAACGCTAGTGCATTGAATATATATGAATAATTTCGTGCTTAGCAATGAATAACATCTATTTAGATGGAAAATATGTCTTTTTGAACTCGAGGGATCAAGTCAATCCTAAAAATACATTCTGGAAAACTTGTTCTTAAAAAGTGGAGGGTTTACATTTGCTTTGAAAATATCCCATTATAATATTCATATAATACTCTAACGATTGACATATTGTAAAAAATATTTTTATTATAATTTTTTCGAGAGGGAAACATTTTAGAGTGATTAAAAATGATTTTCTAGTCACATTTTGTAAGATTTTTCGAACAAAATGCAATTAAATTGATAAACTTTTATTATATAACGACAACTGGGGCATCATGCAACACTTTTCAACTTCAATGGCGTCTAAAAACTTATTGTTCACAGATAATCATACCGCTTGTACATCAAAAGTATCAAGTTTAATGGGACATTGAATTAACGTAGTCAGAAAAATTGTTGGTGTCACGAGTTATCTTTTAATTAACAATAACAAGCGTAAGCTAAGAAAAAGAGGAAAGGCAACAAACTTTGTTTTTAATGAAAAATCAAAGGAAAACGTTTGAAAAATTACAGTTTTTGATATATTTGTGATGTCATTACGCATAAAACACCAATTGCAATATTTCTTGGTTATGTTCGAAATAAATTTTTCATTTTTTTCTGCCTGAATTGTTATTGAAGAGTGCTGCATACATTTAGGAATCGACCCGCGACCGAATATATCTTTTAATCGCATGAACTCTCTGACAATGTGAAACCAAGTTTTCCTTCGTGAAATTTGTCTTTAAACTGAATAGTTTTTAATTTCACTCCCGTTCGTATTTTCTTTCTCACCTTCACCTCTACGAAAGAATTTCTCTCAGTACTAAGCCTTTTTACCAAGGGTCAATTGTCAATAGAAGAGTTGATCAATTTATCAACTTCCTTAGCCAGTATCAAATAGAGGTGTCCACAATTATTATTCCTTTAACTATGTTATTCGGATTATTTTTTTTGTCCTCATCTTATTTCCTACATCCGTGTTTACCTCTATACTATTTTTAAGTTCTAAATGATAACGTCTATTTTTGTTTTGGAATTTCTCCAATTTTTTCCTTAACCACTTTCCATTTGCATCATATAATCCTTCTATCTCAGAAATTTCCAATTACCAAAAAAATAGAAATGGACGCTCGCATCGCACCGACCGTGCCATTGTCGAAACCGACCGAATTTATTTTCCTCGTACTCTCTGACAATGTGAAACCGAACCTTTCTTCGTTAAATTCGTCTGTAAACTGATTCATTCTTTTTTCATTCCACTGGCGTTCATATTTTCGTTCTCAGCTTCACCTTTATGAGAGATTTTTCAACAACCAGCGATGGAACCAGTACCGACTTTTCGGTATTTACATATACCGATTTTTCACAAAATTTTCGACAAAGAATCGGTACATACCGAAGACCGATTTTGGGCAAAACAATCCGATTTCATACCGGTTTAAAAAAAAATTCAGTTGTTTGTTTATAACTTAAGAATCAAGATATGTGCACGTTCGTGACAAATAGCATTTAATATTGAGAGTTCGGTAGCATGATATTAATGTTTTGAGTGAATAACACAATATAACAATTTTTAACATTAAATATGATGTTTTAAAAGCGATTCAAAGCCAATGTCAAATCGCCAGCCAGCCTTTTATTAAGCATGACTAATGATTGATGCGAAGATAAATCCCAGCCAACATGAAATCGTAATAGAAATGACAATCCATATCGAATATTAAGACATTTTCAATATCCATCGTAAACACGTTGGAATTGGGTGATTTTCTTTCATTCATTTATACATACAGTGGTTTTAAAATAGATAATCCAGTTGAGATAATCCAGGAAGGCGGTGAGCTCAATTTTAAAATTTGGAGGGCGTTGAAAGGGCTTAGGGGGCGATAAAATCGTAATTCACATTTTTACAAATCACGAAAAAACGTTGATTTGGAATATCAACAAGAATATTCGATGCAAAACAATGAAATAACGTAAATTACATCAGTTTCAAGACTGAAATATCTATAATTTTAATATCTATAGGGGAGAATGAGGATACTTGATCCCTGGTGATACTTGATTCCTTAGCTATATCTCGAAACTGGAATGTCTTAAAAAGATCAAATGTTCTAGAAAAATGTGCCAAAATGAGCAAAATAACAATGCTCGTAGTTTAAAGTTTTTTAACAAAATAATTGTTTGAGTAATTGAACTTTGTTTGAAAATTTTCACAAAATGTAACTTGAAGATCTTTTTTTATCACTTTAAAATGTTCCTTACATGGGAAAATTATGAAAAAAATATTTGTTCCAATGTATCAATCGTTCGAGCGTAAAATGAACTTCATAATGCCATATTTTCGAAGCAATGGAAAACTCTCAACTTTTTTCAGAAAAAGTTTTCTAAAATGTTGATTATGGGTACAATTGATCCCCTAGAGTTGGGTACAATTGATCACCCTTCCAAACGGCATATTCTTCTTCTGAATTGATCGTTATGATTGCTGATTGCGAAACTACTAATATTTATCCAAAATCTAATATTTATCAAACAATTGTTTGAAGAAAAGAGCAAAAATAATTAATTTTCTCTTAATTATAAAAAATAGCGCCTTTAAGTATGCAATATTATTAGCATTGAGACAAAGTTTTAGAATTTTCTTCTTATGTCTGCTATAAATTGTGAAATGAGAACAAAAATGACCAAAATAGTCAATTAACATTCTATCTTGGGATTTTGTTTGATTTTTATACAAGGATTAGGGCTTCTTGAATAAAATATCAAGCCTCCTTCAATAGGGGATCAAGTTTCCCATAACTTCAGAAAAATCGCAATTTTTTTACTCCCACGAAAATGCTTCTAGTTCATCAACGGCTCCAAGTATCGTTCTAAATTTTGGAGCATAGAAACTTGAAGTTACAAGCTGTCAGAAAATGTCAAAGACGGCGAGTTGCTAAATTTTTCCAAAAAGATATGGTGAAAATAAGAAAAGGGGATCAAGTATCCCCACTCTCCCCTAACTAAATAATATCTTTAATTATAAAAATATTTTATTATAAGCTAATTTTTGTTCTAGAATCTCAATATTTTTTTTCTAAAAATGTATCTAAAAGATTTTTTTTAATTGTTACAGATTTTGTATTTTTGCATGTTGATCTTGTTCTGTAAGATTATTTTGGATTATACTGAAAAAGATCTATTTTTGATGGCAATGCTTGATAATCTTCAAAATTTATTGTCTCAAAAAATCTGCTAAACAGAAAAGACCTTCGAAAAATCTGTGTAAAAACAGAACAAGAACAGAAAGCGTCTATTACCAGGGGGCTCATATGAGCTTTTTGGTGTGGGGGAGTGTGGTGGGCCGCTTTATATGTGTAAAAAAGGCGTAATTTGTTCATCTTTATTTTAATCGATTCAAAAATTCTATTTTCCATTTGCCATGGATAGACTTTTCACCAATTCGGTTATCACTAACATTGCCGGAATTTATTTATTGGAATTTTTTTTAAATTTTAATACCCGTGAATGCCGCCTAACTTTGAACAGAATTCAAATTTAGATGATAAGAAATAATGCTTTTTTTACGTTATTTCACCGGCTTGACAGTAATTAATTTTATTCAATAATGTAATTTAATGGTGAATATAGAATTCTGTTTACCAAAATTCAAGATTTGTTAAAATAGCAATAATAGACATAATTTGATATCAAAACAAACTAATCAACCATTTAAGTGTTCGTCAAGAAAACTTTACAGAGAATGAAGTTTTTAATGGAGGTTTGAAGCAAAATGAGGCCCTTGGAGCCAAAAGAGTATAAGTGCAAAAAAGCTCATTTTGAGAAAACACGGTTTTAAGTTGTAATGTTTGGTAATTTACCATTAATTTTTCGAAAATTCGAACAAAACAGTATGTACATAAATTTCTAATAATCTGAAAAATCACGAAATATAGTTTGAAATATGAAAAATCGTCTGACAATATTAAATCAAAATCGACCATTTTTACACTTATATTACCCCTACCGTTTTGGCTCTGAAGGTCTCATATAAATTTGATTGAATTTTGTGTTAAGCCTTACAACAACATAATTTTTTTCAAAGCTTTTCTTAAAAAAAGTCCAGGGGGCGCACACAGGGGTAAATGCATCTAATAAGCGATCAAAATTACTTGCGGACAAAGGGTAAACGATAGACATTTGATGTCTTCGCAACATTTTCATATTTTTTGATGATATATTAAATTCTTGAAAGAAAAAAGTGTTTATTTCACCAAGAAGGAAGATAAAAAAAAATATTTCTTGAAATAATTTGTTTAGAGACTTGATGTCTTCACAAAAGTTATAGATCTTATTATTTTAAGCAACTTTGTTGAAGACATCATCAAGATCGCATGAAAATCATAAAAGTTACGAGCATTTTAAAAATAACGAGCATTTTAACAAGTAATTTTAAGTTTTTATTTAATATCTTTTTTAGTATACAAATTACAAACTTGGTATATTTGAAAAAGTTGTTCAAATGGTTGAAACACATAATTTTGTGGAACATTTCAAATACATACTTCAACTAAGAAAGGAGATGTACCGTCAAACGGGGCATCATGCAACAGCGGGGTTCGATGCAACATTTATATAACACTACATTGAATCAATTTTTAATTTAATGTATTGTAATAAAGTTATCTTTTAATGATAACAAAATGATGATGACATAATTTCTCGCATCTTAAGCTAGTTGTATTAAGTTTTTTATTTTTATGTAAAATTTGAAAAATCGAGCAATAAATTTACAAATTTTAACATTTTTTGATGCCGAAAAAAACTTTACCCAGTATGACGGATCGGCTTGATAAAATTACCTACAAACTTTTTACAGGTTTCCTCATATTATACCAACATTGTTTCTGTAAAAATATTTTTCGAACAATCACCCAATTTTTTTAAATGAATATTTTTAATATTCAGTTAGGTGTCTGGGGTTAAATGCAACAAAATGCTAATCAAAGAAATACCTTGTAAATCTCGTTTCCAATTGTTGGAATATGAATGTTTTGAATCACGCGTTTGTAAACATTTAAATTTCATTCATCCAAACATTTATTTTTATGATTTCAGCTTTTAAAATTTTTCGCAGTATTATTTAACCCCTAAATGTATGCAGCATCCTAAATTTCAGAAAAAATGTGAAAATTTGTTTTTACAGACCCAAAAACTACTGCAATTGATGTGGCCATGCGTAATGGTCTTTAAGACATCGCAAATATATTAAAAATTATGAATTTTCGTACGTTTTCATAAGATTCTTCATTAAAAACAAAGTTTGTTGCAAGTTACCCCATTTTCTAAGAAGGGTGAAAATCGCATGTTTTTAGAAAATTAAAAATAACTGAAGAAACCAATAATTTTTTTAACTACGCCAATTTGATGTCCCAGCATCCTTAAAACTTTTGATGCATAAAGGATACGATTAACTGTGAACATAAGTTTTTTAGAAGCTATAGAAGTTGAAAATTGTTGCATGTTGCCCCAGTTGACGGTACTACAAAATATCCAAAATAATGCCTTTTTTCAGTAAGTTAAAACCTTAAAAGTTCGGACGAGTTCGTATAACTTTTTGAGTGGGTTTTGTTGGTCAAGTTAATGGCTTTCCATTGATATATAAATTTAACATTAGTTTTGATAAGATTTTTTACAAACTAGCAATCAAAAATGAGCTTTTTACTCTTAAAACAGGGAAAATTGAGGGTGTTTTTCTTCGAATTTTAAGTGTTTCTAGAGGAAAAAGCGCATTATTGATTGCCAGTTTGTAAAAAATCTTATTCCAATCCATTTGAACAACTTTCTCAAATATACCAAGTTTGTAAATCGTATACTAAAAAATATATTAAATAAAAACTCAAAATTACTTGTTAAAATGCTCGTTATTTTTAAAATGCTTGTAACTTTTATGATTTTCATGCGATCTTGATGGTGTCTTCAACAAAGTTGCTTAAAATAATAAGATCTAGAACTTTTGTGAAGACATCAAGTCTCTAAACTAATTATTTCAAGAAATAAATTTTTTATCTCCTTTCCACGTGAAATAATCACTTTTTTCTTTCAAGAATTTGATAGATCATCAAAAAAATATGAAAATGTTGCGAAGACATCAAATGTCTACCGTTAACCGTTTGTCCGCAAATAATTTTGATCGCTTATTAGGTGCTAAAGGAGGCGATGAGTGAAAAAAGTTTAAAAACCACTGATTTAAGACGAGCTTTGCCCAAAAAATGTTGAATCGGATAGCAGTTTAGTCAATTCGTAAATATGTATCCAAAAAGTTCAAAATATGCTAGTTCGACATAAAAGATATGAGTTTTCTGAAAGTGAACTGATTTACAATAAATGGGCGATGCTTCAATTGACAATCCATCCGGTCTCTTCTTTTCTACCTTTGACCGGTTCATAAAAAGAAAATCTCATCTATAGAGCTAAGGCGTGGATCATATCAACTGATATGTTGACATTGGAGTAAGATATCGGAAAGAAAACTCGGAGGACTGGGATTCAAATCTCGGTCGAGGACATTTTTTTCGTTTTACTCAAATTACTTAAATCGTTTATTTTGTGGAAAAATCGAATCGTTGGAAACGTTTTATTGTAGATATATCGCCTCCACTTTTGTAAGTATATGCTATTTTAGTAAGTTTAATACAATCTTTTCATCTGATATATTTGTTTGAATAATTATGCGATCCTCCTGCGATATACCTTAAGGTCAGTTTTACGCTCGGACGTTGGTACGAACGAACGCAATTTATCTTCGCTCCGAACCTAGTCAGTTGTCAATCCACAGTTTGTGGTTTTTTTTCTTCTTCACGGAATTTACTGCGTTATTCCATCATGGACAAGACCCGAAAACATACGTACAAAATTGCTTTCGGTCCAACCGCTAAGGCTCCAGCTTATCTTGATGTATTACGGTTTGTCGGTAACAAGTTAAAGATATCAGCAGCACAAGTGCACTCGATATATAAGGACGAGAATGAAAGATGTTTCTATCTGAAATTTCTGGACGAAACGGCCTTCAACATGTTTTCCAGCAGCCTTCAGGAACAATACGATTTTGGATATGAAGATGGAACGATTACCTCGGTGAAATTAGAAATTGCGAGCAGTCTATTTCGTTACGTACGAATTTTTAACTTGCCCCCAGAAATAGAGGAAAAGGAAATCGCTTCGGCTTTGGGCCATTTCGGAACGGTAAGGCAACATGTGCGCGAAAAGTTTCCGGCAGAATACGGATTTCAAGTCTACAGTGGCATCAGAGGGGTCCATATGGAAATAACCAAGGAGATACCCGCTAACTTATTCATTGGACACTTTAAGGCGCGACTGTACTACGAGGGCCTTAAGAACAGGTGCTTTTTCTGCAAAGGTGAGGGCCATTTGAAAGCAGATTGTCCTAAGCTCATCAAGTTGAAAACAGTTCAAAATGGGGCATACAGCCAGGTAGTTGCCAATGGTATTCTTGGAGCATCCTCGAGTTCAACCATACTGAAGCCGAACATGACATCACTTCCACTCCCGAATATTAAAAGAACCGAAAAAGAAATCACCAACTCAACTGCCGAACCTGACAAGCACGAGGTGTCGAAACCGTTGGAAAAAAACGATCGTAGCTCGCACGTGACCAGTCCCAATCCCGATAGTGCATCGTTGGATGGTGTTGCTGTCGACGATGATGATATGGAAGTTGAACAACAGACGCTGAAACGCTCATCGGATACGACCTCCAGCACCGACTCGGATAGTTCGCCGAAAGACAAACGTAAAGGCAAAAAGGAGATGAAGACAGCGCCGAGTCCGATCGATGGTATCAGCACGCGTAGCACGACCGCTGGTAAGAAGTGAGATGACGACCACCAAGCCTGTAGGACCAAGTTGCTTTTCAAACGTAAGTTTAGAAGATTTTCAAATGATGGTTTTCGTACTCGGTTTTTCGTTTTTATTGCCTTAACATTTTTCCCAATTTTTGTTTAAGCTCCTCCACAAATTCAGAAATGCATTTTACTCAATCGATCGCGACTATTAACCTCAATGCTATCAGCTCAATGGCAAAAAAACTACTATTGAGAGATTTTGTTAGAGATTTTGATGTTGATGTTGTGTGTTTACAAGAAGTTTCCTTTGAGAATTTTAATTTTTTGAATTCCCATGAAGCATTAGTAAATATCAGTGAAGACGGTAAAGGAACTGCAATTCTAATACGGAAAAACATTCAATTTTCAAATGTTATTCTCAACACAAATGGAAGAATTATTTCTACTTGCATTGGAAGCACTAACCTGATAAATGTTTACTCCCATTCTGGGAGCGGGTTTAAAAAAGAAAGAGATCACCTTTTTACACAGGAAATTTTAGTGCACTTGTCAAATAATAAAGAAAATGTAATTCTGGGGGATTTCAATTGTATTTTGTTACCGGAAGACACAAATGGTTTAGTTAAAAACGTATCCAGTGGATTAAAAAAACTTGTTTCGTCATTAAAATTGATAGATGTTGAAAAGAAAATTAAACAGAATAATACTATATTCACGTTCGTCAGGGGAGATTCGAGTTCTAGACTGGATAGAATATACGCATCATCAGAGTTTATTTCATTTATCAAAGAAATCCGCACAGTTCCTTTGAATTTTTCTGACCATCACGGTGTCATAATGAAATGTAATGTCGAGAATTCTAATAGTTTTGCTTTCATAGGTAAAGGATATTGGAAACTAAATTTAAATGTGTTTAAAAATGAAGATATATTCGATAAATTTAAAGAAATGTATTTAGAATTGAAATCCAGAAGATCTTATGAAGATATCAATTACTGGTGGAATACCCATGCAAAAACAAGCATTAAAAAAATTTTCAAAAAAGAAAACTTCCTGAGAAACCAACAATTTTATCGAGAAAAAAATTTCTATGATAATTGTCTTTTTGAATTATTTAAAAAACAAACTTTAGGTTTAAACGTTCAGTCAGATATGAAAATTGTCAAATCAAAAATTCTAGACTTCCAAGTAAGAAATATGAACGCTCTTAACTACAAATTAAAAGCACATACATTATATGATGAAGAAAAATTAAGTATTTTTCAAATTGCTAATAGACTAAACAGAACCGCAAATTCAAATACTTTGAAACTTAGGATTGAAAATCAGATAACTAATGATACGAATAAGTTAAGATCAACAATTTATGAATATTTCAGCAACATTTTCAAAAAACTCCCAGACATTCGAAATGACTATGAAAATATTTTAAATACACTAAATAATAGAATGAACGATATTGATCAGCAAATGTTAACTAGACCCATAACTTGTGATGAGTTAAAAACAGTAATTGAAACAGCATCTAAAAAAAGTAGTCCTGGCCCTGATGGTTTATGTTACAATTTCTATAGCGTTTTCTTTGAGTTATTAAAAAATGACTTAGTAGCTCTATTCAATCTATATTTGCAAGGTAACACAAATCCAGATAAATCATTTTATGAAGGTATCATTACACTCGTCCCTAAAAAAGGAGATATTTATGATCTTGCAAATCGTAGACCTATTAGTATGCTCAACGCAGATAGCAAACTTTTCACTAAAATTCTTTGGAATAGAGTTAGACCTTTAATGATAAAACTAATAGGCAAAGGGCAATCTGCAGCTGTTGATAACAGATCGTGTGTTGATAACTTGAAAGATTTAAGAAATATCTTGATTCAATCAAACTCGTCTAAGCGATTTAAAGCCGTATTGTTAAGCCTTGACTTAGAGAAAGCATTTGATCGTGTAGATCATGACTTTCTTTGGGCAGTTTTAGACAAATTCAATTTTCCGGTTTCTTTTATTAATTGTTTGAAACGTCTATATAAAAATGCTTATTCTAAAGTTCTTTTCAACGGGTTTTTTACTCCTTTAATATCAATTCAGAGCTCAGTGCGGCAAGGATGCCCACTGAGTATGGCTTTGTTTTCATTATATATTGAACCATTAATTCGGAAACTGAGTGAGAATATACCTGGATGTCTCATAGGAAATAAATTTATTAATGTTATATCCTATGCAGACGATATAAATATTTTAATAAAGAACAATAATGAGTTCGATACGGCTCTAGAGATAGTCAGCTATTTTAGTATTTACTCTAAAATAAAACTGAACTTATCAAAATCATATTTTTTAAGATTTAACTCATGTATGACTGGGCCCCACATAATTCAAGAAAAAGAATCAATAAAAATCTTAGGCGTGGAAATATTTCAAAATATCAAACTTTTATTGGAGAGAAACTATCATTCTTACGTTAATAAATTGAAGTATATAACATCTCTACATTGTTCACGTAACATAACTCTTTTTGAAAAAGTTAATCTATTAAATGTATTTATATTGTCAAAATTATGGTACATATGTCAGGTTTTTCCCCCAGAGAATAAATATCTGGCTCAGATCAAAATGATGTGCGGACGTTTTTTTATGGTCGTCAACAATTTTCAAAGTGCCAAGAAACGAGTTGTATTTGCCTGTGTACAAAGGTGGTTTAGCTTTAATCGATGTTGAATCTAAATCCAAGGCATTGTTTGTGAAAAATATTTTATATCAAAAAGAAAATAATACATTTACAGTAGATGAATTTATGCTTAATCAAAAATACAACATGAAATTATCCAAAAACATGAAAAGTTGGATTTGCGTAGCTAATAATTTGAAAAACGATGATCACTTGAAAAGCTCCAAGAAATTATACGATTATTTTATTGACAATTTGAAGATTGAATGCAAAGTCCAAAAAGATCTACCGTCGATGTGCTGGGAAAACATGTTAGCTAATTTGGATAGTAATTTTCTCAGCTTTAAAAATAAAGATATACTGTTCAGGGTGTATAAAGATATTATACCAAACAAAGTAAAGCTTTTACGTAATAATATAAACGGTAATGATTCTTCAAACTGCGAGAACTGCGGAACTTTACAAACAACAAGTCATATAATAAAATCCTGTACAAATTCTATCTTAATTTGGAAGTGGTTAAAAATTACGTTAAATCAAAATCTCAAGATAAATGTATTTGAGCCAGATGAGTTGTTATCATTGAATATTTCAGTTAAAAATTATAGATATAAAGCAGGACTTCGGTTATTAGCTGAAGTTATAACGTTCAATATAGAAACTAAAGGAACTGGAGATTTGGAAAAGCTTAAACAAAATATAAGAAACGCGCGATTTAATTCCAAGCACCTGTTTGAAAAGCATTTCAGAAATCATTTGAATTTTTTCTAAGCTGTTTGTAATTAAACTATAACTAACCATAAGCAAAAACAACAAAAGTGAACATATTATTGTAATTTGAAAAATAAAGGTAATTTGAAAAAAAAAAAAAAAAAAAAAGGTAAGAATTCTTGAATGTTTACTGAGATAACAGTTTTCAATGTGTTTTATCAGAAAAATGATTTAAAAAAATGGTTTAATCCTTTTCCAATTTCACTTGTAATTTTTTCGAAAAGATTTTCATGTAAACATAAATGAACTTGATTTTGATCATCGGTATTTCTTACCGGTATTTATTCCGATTTTTGGAATTTTTATACCGAATACCGATTTGCTTGAAAATACTAATTTTAATGTGGCATCACTGCTCTTAACGACGCGTCCTGTCAGAAGAAGGGTTGTTCAATTCTATCGTAACATTTCATTAGGGCGAAATTGCCAAATGTAAACAAATCGAGTTAAAGGTAATTCTGGATGTACGCGGTTGCACTTTACCTAATAAACGCGGTTTCGTCTTAAAATCACATAAAATTTTCAAAAAATTGATAAAACTCATTTGGGCGAAACTTCCTGTTGATGCAGTTTCGTTGGAACGTGAAGTTATGCCTATTTAAAATGGGGTTCATTTTTTTATTCGTGTAGAGCCAGTAGGCGTAACTGAGTTGACCGTGTGTGACAAAACGACCTAATTAGTTTTACGTGTAGGACCAAGGGGCTAAACTAAAAAACCAAAACAAAACCGGCCGATCAATTGGGCGAAACTTGCAGGCGTTACTGGAGTTGAAAACAAAATAGGATGAAACTCGAATATATCTAAAATTTAATTAAAAAAAAAGTTACAGTTCTTGATAACCAACAAAATCAGTGAATATATTGCACATTTCTTGATTTTCTTGAACAAAAAATGGTCGATTTTTTAAATTCGAATTGATTAGATGTTCCGAAATTTCAAACGCGTTTTTCTCGTTTCCAGCTAATTGCAAGATTCGCTCTTATGAAATATTACGCTTGAATTAATCAATTTCCTTAGTCAATAAAAAATAGAGGTGCCCTTAATTATTATTTTTTTTACCTAATTATTTATATATATTTGTCCTCATCTTATTTCCTACACTGGGAAATTAATCTTTGATTTGCATCTAGATTCTAGATGCAGTTCAGCCCAGACTGGCAATTGAATTATAAAAATATTGATTTTAAAAAATTTTTGTGATTTTCCGAAAAATATTTTTTCACCAACAGTGTTGGTTAAGGATAATGAAAGCAATATAAAGTTTGTAGGTGGTATCATTAAGCCAACCCGTCACACTGGGTAAATTTATTTACGACATTTAAAAATGTACATCTATTGCTAGATTTTGAAATTTTCATTTATAGTCCAAATCTTTAAAAAAATATCTCACGATATGAAACACTATGATTTCACCATTTTGTTATCATTAAATGATAGCTTAATGTTACATGATCACCCGTTTAACGGTGAGCCATGTTACACGCGCTTGTACCGGTCACAAGTGATTTTTATTTGTTCGCGCATCAAAAAATCTCAAATAATTCAAATCACACAAAACCAACGGAAAATAGAGAAAAAAAAAATTTAAACATGTTTTATATGATCTTGAAAATCTAATTATTTTGTTGGAAAACTGGTTATTTTGACACAATAATATATTGCAATATATGGATTGATTTGTTTTTGGAAGAAAAATTAATACGTTTTGAAGCCAAAAAACTCTACTTTATTTTGTTGAAAGAAGAATTTGTTTATATCCAATGTGTTTGTTTTGAAAAGCGAACAAAACAAACGCAAAAGAGTGAATTCTCGTCACAGAAAAGGGACCTTTTTAATTTTACGAGAGAACTTTGACATTTTCTGACATTAAAAATAAAATCTTCTTTGAAAATTTTAACACGATTCTAAAACACTAAATTTTACAGAAATCGGTTGGAATCTAGTTGAGTTACAACAGCGCAAATGAGAATATTCTCGTCACAAAATTTGAATTTTTGTAAAATTTAATAAGAGGTATATGCTCTGAAAGCTGTTCTGACCCTCCAGATGGTCGGATTTTCACAAATCGAACATAATTTAGTTAATTTTTCAATAAACTCGTTATTTTGAAATAAAAATACAAAAAAAAACTGAAATAAACTTTATTTTTGTTAATCTTTTTATGGAGACTGTGAGAAACAGCAATAATTTTAATGTGTATTTTTTGTTCCGTTTATAGGTCGTTTTATGATTTTCATGGCATTCGTGACTTTATATCAATTTTGCGGTTGGCAGACAGTTATTGAAAAAATTATCGGATGGAACTGTGTTCGATGTTTACTCTTGGACTCGAACTCGTCGACATCGGCTCAGGAAGAAACTGACTTGTCAACTGAGCTATATCACATTATCACAAGCCGAATTTTAACGTTTGATCCCTCAGTATGTTGTTATTCAAGAAGTGTCATTAAAATAAAAGTTAGATGAAGATACTGAAAATTTTTTAAATTTAAAAAGTAGGAACAATAAAATATCGTTAAATAATAGTTGATCAGTAGTAAATCAGACAGCTCATTTAGTGGGGCGCGTTTTGAAAAATTAGAGTGTTTAAGGAAAAATCACGATTTTTTACTGTCCAAACCAAAGTTTAAAGGAAAATTACTTTTACTGTGAAGAATATGATCCATCCTACCAATTTTTCTTAAAATTCATGAAAATCAATGGAAAACTCGGAAAATTTGCAACGGGTTCAAATATAGGAAACTTTCGACTTTGATGTTCCATGTTTAGACCTAACATCACCAAAACTTTGTATCAATACCAACAAATCAACAAAGGTGCGAAATTTTTATTGAGGCATAATTCTAAACCAATATTGAATATTTCTAACAGTTTTTGCCAGCTTTACGCACATAAACTAGAAGTAAGTAGACACAAACAAGTTTTAGCTATTGTTTAGCTGATAGAGCTGACGGGGAATGAAAGTGTTTGTAATATTCTTAACAGAAATTTCAGTTTTTTTAAATGCTAAAAAGCTGTAATACTTTTGTATGATAATAATTGATTGAAGATTACATTTTCACTAAATTTGTTAGTTTATTTCCAAAAAATCATATTTTTATATAAATTTCAGTTCTAGGTCCATTTAAAGGAACCGGTCCAGTACCGAAATAGGAACAGTAGGTTCAATGTTGGAACTTTGCATCATCCATATCTTTGCAAATCTCTCAATAACGGCGAAACCTATGTTAAAAATTTTCATTGAAACTTGCAGATAAGATCATGACTTATAGATGGATTCCCGAAAGGATATAAATTTCCCGTCAATTTTTGAGAAAATCATGATTATTTAAAAACCACCGCTTAAAAGGTCCAAAGAAGGGCAACTAACCCTATATAAAAATGAATTTCTGTCTGTCTGTCTGTCTGTCTGTCTGTCTGTTTCCTATAGACTCGGAAACTACTGAGCCGATTTGCGTGAAACTTGGCAGGTGGAGGTATTGGAGGCCGGGGAAGGTTCCTATTATGGTTTGAGACCCCTCCCTCTTTCAATAAGGGAGGGAGGGGCCTCCAAAACAAAAGACAATTTTTTGCATAACTCGAGCACCCATCAAGCAAATGGTATCAAAATTGGCATGGGGTGGTATTTGAGTACGAAGAATCTTCCTATGAACATAAGGTACCCCTCCCTCCTCTCAGTGGGGTGATAGGAAGGGGGGAGGGGGCTACCTTACAATTTTTCATATAACTCGAAAACTAATCAAGATATTGGAACCAAATTTGGCACGGGGAAGTGTTGGGATACGAAAAATATTTCAATGATTATTTGAGACCCCTCCCTCCTTCCAATTTAAGGGGGAAGGGCCTCTTTCATTTTTTTTACATAACTCAAAAACTAATAAAGCAAATGGAACCAAATTTGGCATGGGCGGGTATTTGTGAACGTGATATGTTCTAATGATTGTTTGAGACCCCTTCTTTCTTCCAGCGGGGAGAAAGGAAAGAAGGAGGGGAGTTTCATTCAATTTTTACTGCATAAGTCAAGAACTACAACAGCAAATGGAACCAAATTTGGCATGGAACGATATTTGGGTACGGGAAATGCTTCTATGAATATTTGGTATCCCACACTCCTTCAAAGAGGATGATGAAAAGGGGGAGGAGACTTCTCCCTTACAAGTTTTAGTATAACTGATCGAGCAAATGGAAACATATTTGGCATGTGTATTTGGATACGAGAAATGTTTCTATTTTAAATATAAGCCCCACCTTTTTTCAGCGGAAAGATACGAAGGGAGAAATGGGGGCTTCCATACATTTTTTTTACATAACTCGAGAATTAATTGAGCAAATGAAACTAAAAGCATCAAAAAGTATTTGAGTACGAAAAATACTGTTTCTATATGAAACAATTCCTTTCTTGCAGTAGGATGATAGAATTGGGAATATAGGAAGGGAAGAGAAGGCTTACATTGAACTTTTTTTTTTATAAAATCCGAGAAATGGACAAAACTTAACAAGGAAAATCATTTTGGTATGATGATTATCTGACACAACATCCTCCTTACAGTGAGTAGGTACATAGGAGGAGGGAGGTGAGCCCAATACAATGTTGTTAGCATAGGTTCTAAACTTATGCAAACGAAACCACCAAATGGAAATGAATATGGCATGGAAAGGTACTTGGTTACGAGATATGTTTCTACGATTGTTATAGACCCTTACGCTTCACAGTGTAGAGAGGGGAAAAAAAAGGAGGAGGCTCCATACAAATTTTGTTGTAAAGCTTAAAAACTTATCAACCAATGGAACTATATTTGACATATGTAGGAGGATTTTTGGGAACGAAAAAAAATGGGTATGATTATTAAAGATCACGACCTACATACAACAGGGGGTGAAGGGAAGGACAGGGGACGGAGGCTCTCTTATCAGTTTTTTAGCATAAATCCAGAACATATCAAGCAAAAACCACCATATTTTATAAGTTAGATTGTTTGTCTACGGTTAATTTGAGACCCTCCAGACTGATTCAAATTATCAGATCTATCACAAATTTATAGAGCAAGATTCAGAATATTAGTTTAAGTTATCTTTGTGTTGCAATTCGAAACTTCAGCCGTAGCTCTCATTTTCGGTTGCTTATGAATTATGTTATAATTTGATTTAAAATAATGCCAGTAAAACAACAAATATTCGAGCAATTTTTGAAACAAATCATTTTGTTTTCAAAGGTGTAGCAAAGCACACCGGGTCAGCTAGTTTTAAATAAGCATAACTTCGTTCATCGTTGTTCGATTGAGAAGCTAAGCACATCAAATTGTGGGTAATTGTTTTTTTCTACAACTCGTTGGAACACACCGATATTCTACTTCCACAGAGAGAATACCAATTCAAAGTTGTATGTACTGAAGTCAAAAATGGCCTATTCTAGTGTGAATTCACGTCACAAAAGTAATCGATCATAACAAAAACATCTTAAATTTTGTTATTACCAAATTGTATTCATTATGAAGGAAATTCAATCTACGACAGTTTGCTACATTATTTTTCATTTTCAAGTAAATTGGTTGACTTCTAGAATGATAACTGTTCAGAAAAGTCCGAAAAAGCGATTTCACGTCACGATGGAATGTGTCCAAAGCCTTTGGTTGAACAAAGATGCGTTTTTAGCGTTGGGAATATATGTGGAATTATTAACCTTTCATTTTTAAGCAGAAGTTTGGTTTAAAAATGCACTTAAGTTTTTTTTATAGATCTAGACCATGGAAAATATAATAAGAGCAACCTAACATTAAACACCCCCAGTATCTACTGGGTGTTGAAAGTTAATCTTAAGTACCTAATTCACGTTAATTCAGCCTGTAAAGCTTTAGTCGGTTAAGATTGTGTATGCGTATTAAAAATGAAATTTATTAATTAGTCATTAGCTTGGAAGCACAGTTTTAATGATTTCCCGATTGTTTTTTTTTTTCTAGACCTGGATTGAAATTTTTTATCGTGATAATGTGCACACGAAAAAAAGTTATGACAAAATGTGTCAGATAATTTTCAAATTTTGATTGCAAGTTCCAATCGATTTGGAGTTGATAGAAACGATGATTTTAAACCAGCTGTTCAAAAATAAATTAAGTAATTTAATACATTAAGGGCTGCAAACAAATCTAAACCCAAAAACCAAAAAATTTGGCATTCTATATCTCAGAAACTAAACCAAATTCATTAGTGTCTTCGAGTTATCGGAAGTGTCTTTATAAAATGTTTCTTATTATGTTAATCATCACGTTATGCTTCTCAGTGAAGCGCACTTGTCCGCAATATGTTAATAGGGAGTTGTTTAGGATGGACTTCAAAGGTGTCTTCATTAGGAAATAACGATGCAAGCTAACGGTTTCCCTAAGTTCATAAAGGGTCACCGAAGAAATTATCTTTGTAAAAAGTCCTTAAGGAAGTTAACTAGTCATAAAATATCATAAAAATTCAATTCGACACTGAAGCTGGTGCCGTATGAAGAAAAACAACATGCTCTATTCCGGTGCTTTTATAACCCCAGCAGCTCACCTGAAGCAAATAAATTTGTAAGGTTCCACCTCTACCAGATCATCTCAACCTATAAACAAGTCTCACCTCTGTGCAGCGTTTCCGTTCGGCCGGAATCCACCACCCACATGATGCCAAACTTGTCGATGGCGATGCCCTGAACGAACTGCAGCGCCGAACAGTTGCCCCGTTTGTTCATCTGCCACGAGGGGAACGGTTCGATTTCCGGATCCGTTCGGCCGTTGTTGTCCGGGCGCACAAAGTAACCGAGGGTCGCCGGAACTCCGGCCAACATCCGGGGAATCGTAACGTACAGCCGGTTGGCGTACGGTTTGCAGTCGGAAATTATGACATTCCGGGGCACATATTCACCCCGGTACAGGGCCTGAGCTCGTTCATCTTCACTGGCGTAGGCAAAGTCCATCATGTTCCACTCGTAGACAACTCGGAATTGGCGGTCCGATTGAGTTGTGGGACTCGATGGCGTCGGTGGCCCCAGGACCGGAGCTTGTTCCGTCGACGTCGCCTCTTGGGTGGAAAGTTCCCGGACGCACAGGAAAATCATCACCACAGCCAAGCAATTCCTCTGGCCTCGGGCCGCCATTTTGGTTCTATTAATTACGCTTCAGCACAATCGCGCAGTCACACTCCAAAAGACGACACTGTTCTACTAAATTGACACCGACCGACAGTAAGTCACACTTGGCTCAACATTCACAGCTCTCGGCAATTAACATATCGTGACCGGCTAATAATCAGATCTTGTCACTGCGATATCTAGTATCTAGATATATTCTTATATTTCTCACTTCTCAAGTACACTCCGAAATGCGATTCACACTTCCACTCAGCCCTACCCTGACCTGTGTCTGATCTGTTCTGATAGGTACCAGCTCAAGATTACTTATGATTATTATGATACCGATATACGATTCGAGATTCTAACAAACTTCCACCCCACTCCGGTAGAACCCAAAAAAGTTGAGAAACAAAAACACAATACGACACCGACGGGGAATGTGTTTTGGAAAGCTCTTCACCCACTTCGAGATGAAGATACCAATGACGATGATGATGATGATTCGTTCGTTCAAGTGACTCGTTCTCTGGGCTCAGCTTCAATTATCACTCTGGTTTATCTGGAAATAGAAGAATAACAAAAATCGAGAATGAGATGAAGTCTCTAGGTATAAAAAATGATATCAGTTGCATGGATCAGGTCCGGAGAACATCACAAGCATCAGTGGGTGTTAATTGAATTATTGCGAATTTATTAGTGGTTCTAAGTTCTGTTGATGGTCTTGGTTCTGGATTCCTAGGTTGTGTGGAACGAATAATTGTTTGAAGACAGTTGGATGCATTCTGGATCTATTTGAGTGTAATTTAGCACTTACACTGCAACAAGGCGTTTAACATTGAGCTCTTTGACTGAAAAATCACGACTCAGATTACACGTGCCCTGGAAGATTTGATAGCATCAAGTTGGTTTCACGTGAACTCAATAACACCCAGGGGTATTTTAATAATTTTTTTAGACTTTCTTATTTTACCGAAGAATAATAAGGAGTGTACTCGAAAAAAAATGCAACACTTTGTTTTGTGAATAACTATTGAATGCATGGATGAAAATTGTTGAAATTTTCAGCGAAGCTGCATAGTAATGTAATGTTTACATAATCAAATTTGTGACTTTGTCTTAAGTGGTTACTGAATTAGGGTTCAATGAAGAAGTTTTTCGGCTTTAATTTTTGGGCACCACGTGCGCCATCTATAGTGTATACTATGAACCACTCTTTTTCCAAACCAAGGAAATTTTAGATAACATTTTCTGTTTGCAGAACCATGACCTAGGAAATTAACTAACATTTTGAATTTGGTAAAATTTATGACAAATTTAGTCGTTTGACCTCTATCGACACAAAACCCACATATTTGAATTTTTTATCATTCCACCACAGATTTTGCGTATTGGCACCATTCCGCATCCAGTAAAAACAGAGTATAAACTTCAAGGGGCGTACTGAAATTCTATGGCAGTATTCTTTGTATATTTAGCTATTTATCGTGTCAATCTTTATGAAACACTGACTTAACGGCAGCTTCTAAAGATCCCCACCCTCCTGAAATGTTTGTGATCAAATTTTTCATTTTTCATTTTTCATTTTTGTTCATCTCCGGAAAATACAAGTGGACTGGTACAGGAAAAGCTTTTGGCTGGAAAGCTGCCAGGTTCCCTCTGAAGAGCTCGTTTTGCTGTCCTTTACTAAATATTTAAAATTTGTTATCCACTAACGGTCCAAATGTATTGCGCACAATTTGACCGCCGTATTTCATATATGTTTTACTGGTGGGCTGCTTTTTACCATGTTGAAGTTAAGTCAGGCCTATTTATTAGTCAGCTAGACGAACAAGTCAGAAACAATGATCTTTTTTATCACTTCCCCTACAGACATTCCCAAATTGCTCTTGATGAAATTCCTAACAATCCATAACTTTATAGAATCAAGTTTTACTTTTATTCAAATTTTAGCTTGCTGTTAGATCCTCTAAGACTCCTTGAACAAATTACTATATGAACTTTAGTCGAATAGTTGGTTTTCTGCTGTTTTTGGGTCTCCCGCTGGGACTTTCCTGAATTTTGTCTTGACCTGGTCCAAAAATTTTTTTTAACAAGTTTAAGTATTGAATGCTATCTCAAAAACTATTTGAAAGATTGTCACTAATTTTACACACGTATACATTATATTACTAGGAAGCTTCACTGAAAACTTAATCAATTTCCACTTATGTATTCAAAAGTTATTCGTTGAATTATTTAATCACTGCGATAAGTTGTTTGTTTTTATTATCGACTTTTTTTTTACGAATAAATAACTACAAAATTACATTTCATTTGATCCGGACACTACGAGCTACTTTTGGCTTTTCACTCCTCTTCAGCGGACCTTGAATAATTTTTTTTTCTTTAATTTATTATGTTACGATACTATTTTAAACTTACTTATTTTAGCGATCGTTTAAACTACTGTTTGAAGTTATTTGTTTACTTTTGATGTTATGTTTAAATTTGTCTGTCAGTATTTTGATCTTAGGTAAAATGGAGTTATAGGCTGACCTCAAATTTATAGAGTCCTTCTGTTCATTGCCTCTAATTTTAATATGGAACTTTTCTGCGCAAATTCTTGTGTTATATTTTGAGACTTTTTCAAGAACGTTCGTGTTTTTAAAGTCAAAAATATGACCATATTCTATGCTATGTTGGGTTAGTCCTGATCCTCTAACCCTTTTGTTTTTTACATCGTTTTTATGTTGCTCTAATCTTTTATGCAAAAACTGACTTGTTTCGCCAATACAAGATTTTTTAAATTCTCTAAATTTTATTTCATAATCTACATAAGCTGTTTTTCCTTTGAAATTTAATCTTTAGTTTTTTATAAAAATTCTGTTTTTAAATTTGTCTTAGGACTAAAAGTCAACGTTGATGTCATATTGCTTAAAATATTGAGCTGGTTTTTCCCCTACAGTATTGCGCAGGTCTTCAGCATAAAAATTTAAGTCGAGACTTTTTAAGTAGTTTACATAATCATTGTTGAAACCCGCGATTGGATAATTCGTCTTTTTACCATCACTGATACAATTTGCAATCGCTAGTTTAGAGAGTAGCTACGTAAGGACCTCACTGTAGTAGTGAATAATGAATTAACTCTATTCCACTATTGAAACCTGCGATGAATAATTCAACTTCAACAAACATTAATTTTATAAGTTTTTCGATGTTTCTATGAATTGCAACAAGGGATCAACGATTGTTTAATTTTCATTTGAGATAAATTAAGGGCCCGGGGCAATTTTAGTCAAGACCCTATAAATCGATGATATTTTTCATATACCATCTTAGAGAACTCATAACTATTGAACAAACGAAGGAACTGAAAATTAGTTCAACATATTGCCTTCAAAAAACCATTATGTCTCGTAGAAGGCAGTTTCTGTATCTTCAAACAATAACACTGGTTTACAAAATTTTAAAAAAATCGTGAACTTGATAAACTGACCAACATTTTTAATGTAAAATCGGGCGCTGAATCCGAAAATGAAATTCAAAAAAATCTCAGTAGAACCGTTTTTGAGTTATGCTCCAAATATGAAATTTCGAAAAAAATAAAAAAGTTCTTGTACTTAGATTAAAATATCTCGGACGGCATAACAGTAATTTGAAATCCCTCTTTTGCATATTGAAGGTGAATAAGTTTTCTATCGATCATCTGAACACTGTTTTTGCGTTTGACCAACAGTATTGCTGGTATTAGTGACTTTATAAGAAAAAAAATTATAAAAAAACGCATTTTTTTAGAGAAAATTTTGTTTCAACAAAAGTTTTAAACTCGATGGTAGCATTTAAAAAATCTGCAACCGCAATAACTTTTCTGTTTCAAATCCAATCGAGTTACAGTTCTAGGGTGAAATATTTGTCTCAACTTAGGCTTTAATAAAATCAAACATAAAAAACAATCAGCTAGTGATGAAAAAAGTTATTGATGAAAATCCAGTATTTTTCGTTCCTTCCGGGCAAAATACCTCAAAATTTTATTCACGTTTGAGACTTAAGCAACCCCTCCCTATGGTCAGATCTTCCTGAAACTTGGCATGTGACCTTCTGGTAAGCTAATAAATAATTTCAACATGGAGCGAGTAAGATTTATCATGTTTCATTCTTCCTATACTATGATAAGTGTAAAGCGGTTCGTTGAATTATTAAACACTCCAAAATTTTTAGTTATGGTAAAGTAGCCATAACTTTTTCAATTTTCAACCGATTTTGATAAATAACCACTTGAAATCTTTGTTTTAAATAGACATTTGAGCGTAAAAGAAAATCAGATTTTTTAAATGCTACCATCGAGTTTAAAACTTTTGTTGAAACAAAATTTTCTCTAAAAAAATGCGTTTTTAATAATTTTTTTTCTCATAAAGTCACTAATACCAGCAATACTGTTGGTCAAACGCAAAAACAGTGTTCAGATGATCGATAGAAAACTTATTCACCTTCAATATGCAAAAGATGGATTTCAAATTACTGTTATGCCGTCCGAGATATTTTAATCTAAGTACAAGAACTTTTTTAATTTTTTCGAAATTTCATATTTGGAGCATAACTCAAAAACGGTTCTACTGAGATTTTTTTGAATTTCATTTTCGGATTCAGCGCCCGATTTCACATTGGAAATAACCTTCAGTTTACTGAGTTCAAAAATGCTGTAAACTAGTGTAATTGTTAAATCATCACATATAAACATCGCGGAACAGTTAATCAACCAATCGAAAATGTAAATTCTGATAAGAGCTGTTAAGTGCCAAATTTTATTCGCAATTTATCTTATAATTCTATCACCAACTAAAATTTTCTATTTTGGGAAAATTCAAATATATAAATAAATAAAGGTTTTTCATTTCATAATTGTGTATCATGGTAAGTGCTTCATCGAAAGCAGAATAGTCGTCATGACAATTGAGAAGTAACATTAACACATCAGACTTAAAATCCAAAATTTCAAAAATTTAACCAAAGAATTCAACTCATCTTCCATGGAGATACACATACAAAATTCAATAGAACAATCCAAGCTCAAGAATCAGATTTTATCCAGAAGCACAATAAAATGTCTCAAATTCAAATCATAATTTCAAATCAAACTCTGACACGAATGCCACAAGGATGGTAAAGGGTCGTTGATAGAACAAATTAAATCAAGATTTTAGAAACATATTACGAAAAAAAAAAATTCAAATACAAAACTGAGAATCATAGTTCCAATCAGAACCAAAACAAAAATTGCAAATTGAAATTGTTGTTTATAATAATGTTTAATAATATTTAATTAATTCAAAACAGAAACAAACGTTTTGATGATATGTGCCAAAAATTTTAAATGTAATGGCGATTTCAATTTTCAATTGAAATAAAGATTCATCATCATCAGATCAAATATTGAAAACAGAAAGTTTTAAAGCAGGCCACTACATAAAGTTTTGGTTTTATAAGGAGTATGAGGAGTCTTATAGAACTATCGGTGTTACTTGGAATAGGTTCTAAATGGTGATGGGATGTTTAAAACACGGATTCAGTACTAAGTAATTAAGTAATTGAAAAATTACATAATGAATCGAAATAAGTAAAGTACATACCTTCTAAAATTATCTCGAGTTCTCAATACTCAGAAAAATATGAAACTTAAGAAACAACACAAAACTTGAAAATCTCAATGAATTTAATCTTTGTGTTAAAATTCAGAAGAAGACTTTAGATTAGAAAAAAAGATTGTTTTGTTTTCAAAGATTCACTTATGGAAATTTGCAATTCAACTATGAGAAGGTTTTTTTTACAATGGGAATGGACGTTCAATTGAAAAATGATATGCTGAATTCAGGAACTCAGAATCAATTGTAGAACACTTTGGTTTTATCAGCTGTAAAAGTTTGATTTCGAATTTAAAACCTTATACTTGATTTGAAAATGAAGTTCGATAAAATAAACTTAGTATTGCCGATTGCACAAATTTAAGCTCTTTTCCCACTCCGACTTCGACGTTTGGAAAGATGTTTTCTGTAGTAAAGTTTTAAGTGTATTGAGGACCCTGTTATTTTGCTTAGAAGTCTTTTTATATTCACTATAAGTCATTATTTGGACCAATTTGTGTTCCGTTGATTTGTATTAACTAGATAAATTTCGAAGATCTCAAAACTAATTATCGAAAAGAGGGTGCATACATAAATTATGCATTATTCATTAGACTGGTCCAAATTTGTATGGGATAGTTTTTAAAACATTTTTTTCAACACGGCACCCCCTAGATTGATGTACTTAGGTGAAAAAATGACTTTTTGAAGGTTTGAGATCATTTGGCAGAAGCACAAGCTGGCGCAGAGGACTTGAAATTTGTTTGGAGATTTTCGGCAAAATGTATGGAAAATCGACATACTTTCACTCTTTGTGTTCTAAAATATGTTTTCAGTATGCTAGAAAGCTCAAAATTTTAGGAATTGTAGTTCAAACAATGACAAACAAGTTTGTAGAAGATTGTGACGCGATACGAGTTGACTGTGATGAGTTATCCCCAATTGAATATGTGATTTTTTTTTCGCATTTTATCGATATATCGTGAACAGTGTATAGTTGGATATTAGTTCTAACTTGATCGCATTGTCACACAATGAGAATAACAGATAGAAAGTTTGTGTCCTCGGCAAAATTGTAGTTTATTTTATAACAAATATCTTTGCAAAAAGTTGAAAGAAAGGTTTGAAAAATTATGAACTGCTGCTTTGTTTTGTTATAAGAAAAAGAGTTTTTAAGCTAATGCGATTATTAGCCCATAATCCGTTCATGATATATCGAAGAAATGCGATAAAAATCTTACATTCAATTGCGGATAACTCATCACAGTCAACTCGTATCGCGTTACAATCTTCTATAAACTTATTTGTCATCGTTTGACCTACCATCCTTGAAATTCTGAGCTTTCTAGCATAATGAAAACATATTTCAGAACACAAAGAGTGAAAGTATGTCGATTTTCCATACACTTTTGCGAAAATTTCCATACAAATTTCAAGTCCTTTGCGCCAGGTCGTGCGTCTGCCAAATGACCTGAAACTTTCAGAAAGTCATTTTTACACCTAAAGGCACCCTAGGTTGGTGCCGCGTTCAATATAAGGATTTTTTTTTGTTATGGGCCAGTCTATTATTCAAACTTATACTTATCATTTTGAAGTCAGCATTCTCAATTACCCATTTTTATTTATTTTATTTTATGCTTATCTCTAGAAAGCTCATAGTTTTGAATGATTTCCAGTTTTTTTTTTCAATTTAATTGTATTTTTTTATTTCAACGATACCTGATTTTTACCCGGGTAATGCCTGGTTAAATTTCTGGAGCGTTTTTAAAAAAAGCCTTTAATTGAATTAAGTATCTTGTTTTTTTACATGACGTTGATACTGAATGAAAACAAGAAATATTTAATTTTATTCTTCTTCTTCTTTCTTTGAAAATAAATAAATTTATCCATAAAAATATGAAAACCAATGGAAATGAGGTAAATTTTATGTTTTTTTTTGTGATATTTATGTGCAGATTTCAAATTCTTGAGTGAATTGAAGTGTCAAATTTGATTTCTGATAATGTTATTGAAAAATTAAATTAAATATTTCAGAGTAGTTTTTTTTATAATGAACACACACATATAAGATCTCAGAGAAACTTCATGTCTCTTTGAATCGATCTAATCCAAACTTAACACTTAGTCCAGCAAACTTAACACCAGACCAAGTCAGAGAAAGAGTACTATGTATACCGTTATCGATATCCGATCTCATGACCTCTGGTTTTGAAGACGTGAACGCTATCCTCTAGGCCACGGCTGGCTGCTAGTTGAGCCAAGGATATCAAAAAGCATAAAGTAAAATCCGATTTAGCTCAGACTTGGTCCTCAATATGTTGAAATTTATTATTCAATACTAGATTTGGTCACCCGATCAGTCGCTTCATTATGAATCCATCACTGATGGAATTAAATGTAATTCAATCTGATGGAATTGAATGTAATTGAACAGAATGGCAATTTTTTTTATCAAAATTCCTTGATTCTCATGAAAATCTATTATATAAAATTCTCTTGTAACGGTGTTTGTAGTACTACTCCTCCGAAATTAGAATATTCTGTAGCCATGCGAATCGGTTTATATCGAATAAAAACAACACAAAGTCGCATCAATTGTCCGTAATTATCAAATTTGTAGTTTTTTGAATGAAATAAAAGTCATGGCTTCCATTTTTTCGAGATTTTTTTTTCCTTTGGGCGGTTTGTTTTTCGTCTCCAAGGTCGAGGCGTCGCGAGCAGACGTCGTTAGAAGATAGTAACCATGGCATAGCATACTGATCAGTTAGAATATTTTGGCGCGTATTTCTCAACAAAGCATATTTTCAATGCAAGTGGTGGCGATATGAAGCCTTGATGTAATTTGTTTTGTTCTTGATACCTAGCTCATTTCTACAGCACATGGTTATGAATGACGCCTAGATGTGACTCAGGTTGACATTTTGCTGATCGAATAAAACATATAATATTTGTTTTGCCAAAATCTGAAATTGAAAAGTCAGGCATCCATTTTTAGAGATTTTCATTTCTTCGAGGGGTTTGTCTTTCGTCTCCATGGGCGAGGCGTCGCTAGCAAACGTCATTGCAAGATAATAGTAACCAAAGCATACTGTTAATTGATCGCTGGAAAAAATTAAAAATTAGGCGCCTATTTCTCAACCAAGTATCTTCTTATATTTCTTATGCACGTGAGGGCGATATGCAACCTAGATGTGTTTTTTTTGCTTATTTGTACACAGCATATGGTAATAAATGACGCCTAGATGTGACACGGATTGATATTTTATCGACCGAATCAAAACCATATAAACGATTTCAAATATTAAAACCATTTTTAATTCGTGTTAATTTAAGTAGTAGATTGTTGTCCAGAAATATGAATTTGATAAAAACAAATATGAAATAATGTTATGACACTTAGCAGACTTTTGAAAATAAGAAATTGGGAAGCTTTACATTCAATTTCGTATTATCCAATACGCCTAGAACGCAAGACACATTAACTGAACAAGAGTCTATTCTATTCTATTTTGTTTATTTATAGAGAATTTTAACCAACTTGGTCATTCGTCCTCTCATCAAGAGTCTGTTCTTGGAAATAGATTAGATAGGATTGAACTATTAGATTTTTTGCAAACGTAAATTGAAGTTATCAATTAAATAATCTACTTTTTAATAACAAAAAGTGAGGATATGCATTTCCGGAAGAATTTTCAATTGAGAAAGTAGATTAGAGCAAGTGCAAACTATCAACTTTTACAAAAAATGTATACATTATTTCTTCATTTAAAAATTGTTTGGTCCAAAAAAATTTGATTAAATAAACTTAACAATTTTTTTAAAATCATTCTCCAAAAAACTGTTTACACGTTAACTGTTTGTTTGCACACACATTTCAAGTACAAACTTAACTTGAAAAGTGTGTTTTTGTTTTACATATTTTGGCTAAATAGAAGAGACTTTTGATTCACTTTTTTGTTGAAAAGTTTTTTTGTGATTGATATTCCAGGGGCAGCAGATTTTTATGATGAACTTTTAATATAACCTGAAAGTGTTAAAAATAATATTAATTCCTGTAATTTATTAGGTGGAATAAGTGAAAACGCGCCATTTAGCTATGAAACATCTACAATTTAAGAAACTCATCTCCAAAATGGCCAGAAAGGATATCCCAAGTGTTGAATCTGAAGCGGATATTCAAAATTATTGTAAATGTCTTTGTAAATCGAGGTCTTTTGGTTGAACAGCATTCAGTGAAATTGAAGTACCAAGCATTAATTTATTCCGGAGAAAAACTTATTAAGGATATAGCAATGAAAGTTGATAAAACAGACAAACAAGAACAAGTATTGAATTCATTTTAAAGTCTTTTCACTGACGCATTTGAAAAAGACCTATGTGTTTTCACTTGCTCCAATAAATGGAACAAATGTACACTTCGATTTTTTTTTCTTTTGTCAACATAACTACTTTTTGTTTTTGAAAAAAATTCTTTATTCAGAGAATATGAAAGTTGAACTGTGGTGATATTCGTTAGCATTTGACCGGTGTTTCATTTATGAAAATTAAGATTTAAAGTAAAAAAGACACATAATTTATATTAAGGTTTTGTTTATATGATAATTTCCAGGAAATAAAATGAACTCATGAAACCATCGTAGCCTGAACAGATTATTTATTTTCAATCTATTAAATTTAAAAAAATCTGCTTTTCAATTAAATGTTATTAAAACTTAAAAATATAACGTAATCCTGAATGAAATCGCAGATCACCACCAACAATGTTCAGGAAATTTATAAATCAGAACTGCTTCAATTAAAATCTTTAAAATAATGGCTGAATATATCTAAACATATATTTTCCTCTTTTTAAAGCCAATCGTTTCTTTGATTCATCGGGTTAAAGTTCAAAGGAATTAATTTGCATTTTTTGCTCGAATAAAAAAAAGGAATTTGCAATACACAGATTTAATGCCATGTAAAGTGCTGTTTGGGAACAATTTAAGTTGAAATGTGTAAAGTATATAACTTAATTATCAGGTGAATCTTTTTGGAAATGATTTTGGTGAAAATATGAATTTTCATTCAAACTGCTTCGAAGGATGGGGATGGTGAATAAAAAGCTGTTTCAAATGGTTAGTAAAAAATCTTTTCTTATTCTTTATTTCTTCAGCTCTAAAAAATACACCATACAAAGCTAATTGGGAGCTGAAAGCGCTGCGTTAGTCAAAATATTCGGCAAATACTCCAAAAATTGTCCCGATATTAAAAACAATATAACAAAACGGAATACAGCAAATGAAACATACATATTATCAACATACAGTTATTCATTGAACAAGTTACAAAAATTGAATTCGAAAAAACCCGATGAGTTTAAATTTTTTGGTTGAATTTTGATAGAATTGAGCCGGACAACTTGAGTAAAGGGAAAGAAGGGTAAGAAGGGAAATGGAAAGAAAACTAGGAAAAATAGAAAATGGACGCCAAACTGAACATGGTAAGACGAAGTTTACCGGGTCTGCTAGTATAGTTATAAAATCATTGAAAATTTTTTTTTATGAATTTTCCAAATTATCAGCTTTGGTTTGTAAAACTAAGCACTTTTATTGTTTCCATATGAGCTCTCAATCTAACTGAATTAATTCAGAATTCAAAATTCTGAAAATGAGAGATTGTAGAGCTCCTTATTTTGCGAAAAGTCCGAAAATTTCATGTACATACCTAGCTTTAACCATTCCTCAAATACCGCTTGGAGGAAATACAGAAAGATCCTAACCGTAAAGGGAGGTTAAGTAGTTTAAATTAAAGAAATGTTAAACCTTTTTTTCAAGGGGGGAGGCGGCAATTGCCCCCCCCCCCCTTAATCCAGCCAGCCTTGGATCAATTGTATTATAAGAAGAAAGCTTGAAGAAATCTTCTCTTTTTGTTTTCTTTATATCTTAAAATAATTATAAAAAAACCATGAGAAATTGCTACTCTCACAGTTTCTTACAACATTTGATACTAAGGTTGAAGAAGACATTTCTCGCGTGAGCTTTCATTACGTCGTATGAAACAAAATGTAAACAAACAGTTTTATTAGGAAAAATTACAAAAACTGACATAAACTAGTTCCAATTTCTTTCCATTTAGAATCATTGTAGCCTGGACAATATATTCTTTATGTTAGATACAAATTTTAAAGTTGTTTTGATAAGTTTTGCTGCAGTTTTCTGTGAATTCTTAAGATGTTTCATACGACGTAATGAAAGCTCACGCGAAATTTCTTTTTTATTAAATCTTTTATAGTTCTATTAATCGCGTTTGACAATTTTTCTCTTCTTTTCTTTTTCTTTTTTTGTAAATTTCGAAAAAAAATCAAGTATCCGAAAGATTACAAGACCAAAGACTAAATTTTGGAAGATAAGAGTTATTTCACCTTTTGTATTCTTGATTTTATTCAATATTTCGATTAAAAAATTACTTGATTTGTAGATTTTGTGCAACTTTTTTTTCTAAAAAGATACGAATTATGATATTCGACAAAGTTGTTCAGCGGAAAATTTCCTGTAAGAAATTTATAACTTGGCACAAAAACCATCAGCAGGCTCGGCTCCACAGAAGTAACAAAAATGATGTTGATTTTTCAGTACAAAATGTTAAATTTTCCCATACAAACCTAAAAGTTCAAATTTACTCATGTAAACGTTACTTAAAAATTCTGCAAAAAATCATGGATGAGTTTTGGACCAAAACGAAGCTTTTAAGACCCCAGGGTTTGAGAAATTCAAAAATGACCCAAAATCGACTCAGTCTAGTGTCCAGTGTCTAGCAAGAGTGACTTTCTTAGAGGTGATGTCAAAAAATTGTAATAATATCTATAAAAATTTCTAAATTGGTAATATGGAGATATCCGATTATTATATGATATTTCTCGCCGCCTTTGTGGTGCAAGGACTAATGCAAGAATGCCGCTGAAAAACCGAGCAGGTCAGCTGCTGACAGATCGAACAGATCAGCTCAAGCGTTGGACTGAGCATTTTGATCAACTTTTTCGAGTTACAAATAGCAATGGCCAACAGAACCCGCAGCTCGAGGCGCCCACAGTAAGTCGCATTAATGGCGTCAACTCGGAAGCGCCCTCGCTGGCTGAAATAGAAGCGGCAATCAAGGACATGAAATCCAACAAAGCGCCTGGAATCGATTGCATTCCTGCTGAAATGCTCAAAGCCGACCCTGCCTTGTCAGCACAAATGTTGCACCGTCTATTCGCTGACATTTGGGATACTGCAACATTCCCGGCCGACTGGATGCAGGGTATCCTCGTAAAGGTCCCAAAGAAAGGAGACCTAACAGAGTGCGGTAACTGGCGTGGCATAACTTTGATCTGTACAACCCTCAAAGTACTCTGCAAAGTGATCCTGAACAGGATCAGGAGAAAATCGACGCTACACTCCGACGGCAACAAGCTGGATTCCGATCCGGACGATCATGTGTGGACCACATCACAACGCTACGAATAATACTGGAACAAATCAACGAATTCCAGGACTCTCTTCTGCTGGTGTTCGTTGATTTCGAAAAAGCATTTGACCGACTGAACCACGAAAACATCTGGGCTGCTCTTAGACGACGAGGGGTCCCAGAGAAACTAGTCCATCTCATCGAAGCACAATACGAGGCATTTTCGTGTAAGGTCTTGCACGACGGTGTCTTGTCCGAACCAATCCCGGTAACTGCTGGAGTGAGACAAGGATGTATTTTGTCACCGCTGCTTTTTCTCATCGTAATGGATGAGATCTTGACTGGATCAATTGACTGTAGACCAAACCGAGGATTGCCGTGGAATCCTTCAACCATGGAGCAACTGAACGACCTTGACCTGGCAGACGATATTGTTTTGCTCGCCCAAACACAACAAGACATGCAGAGCAAACTCGACGACCTCACCGAAAGCTCCAAGGCAGCAGGTCTCAAAATCAATGTCGGAAAGACAAGTCGATGGAAATCAATACAGAAAATCGTTCCAATTTCGTGGTAGCTGGACAACAGGTTGAGACAGTGGAGTGCTTCCAGTATCTTGGTAGCCAGATTACGCCTGATGGTGGGACCAAGAAAGACATCGAGACCCGGATCAGAAAAGCCCGATTTGCGTTTGCGAGTCTCCGAAACATCTGGCGGTCACGCCAGATCTCTCTACGAACTAAGATCCGAATCTTCAACTCAAACGTCAAATCCGTATTGCTGTATGGGTGTGAAACTTGGTGCACATATGTATGCGGTGACGACGCGAAAACTGCAAGTTTTTGTGAATCGCTGCCTGCGGAACATCATCCGCGCTTGGTGGCCTGGCAACTGGATCTCAAACGTTGAACTTCATCGCCGGTGTCATCAAAAAGCGCTAGAAATCGAGATTCGGGAACGTAAGTGGAGATGGATTGGGCACACGCTGCGAAGAGATGAAAACGAGATTTGCAGAGAGGCGCTTGACTGGATTCCAGATGGGCATCGAAGAAGAGGCAGGCCCAAAAGCTTGTGGCGGCGAAGTCTAGCCGCTGAAATCCGCACAGTTGACGAGAACCTCGGCTGGCAGCAAGTGAAGACGCTGGCTCCGGATCGCCAGCAGTGGAGATCTTTTATCTCAGCCCTATGCGCCGGTCAATCGGCGCTGGACCCTTAGGTAGGTAGGTAATATATTAAGTATATTTTTTTTAGCGTTGTATCTCTGAAAATGGAATATCTCAGTAATATCCGAATCCTTGAGTAAATGAAGGAAAAAAAATTCTGTTTCAAATTAAGACCGATTTTACTCCAAACAGTCAAAACTCATCGGTTTTCAAATGATAACTGAAGTTTTTAAAGAATTCGTTTCAAAACTATAGAAAATTATGATATTAATAAAAAGAGATCATAAGAACCAGAATTTTTTCTCATTTCAAAATGATTCTCTTCAAATGTGCTTTGCTAGCAAATAATTTCATATTCCTTAACACGCTTCAACAAACAAATCTTGCCTTGCCACGTGTTTTGGGCAAACATATTTGTCAATTCCCAATCGGAACTCTCAACCCATACAAAGCAGACACACAAATCATGGCCCGGTACAAATCCAAAAATATTATCCTTGTTATTCATCTGCCGAACGTCACGTCACACATGGGAAAATCCGTTTTCCCGGAGCGCATCCGTCCCAAAACTTGAGGAAAACGGAACGTGACTTCTGAGCCGGATTGTTGTGTGTCTGTGTCTCTTTCTAATTAATCAGCACTAATGAAGTGATTTGGTGTTTCATTTCTTCTAACTTTTTTTTCTTCTCCATTTTTTTCATTATTCTACTTGCAGGTGAGACAGAAGTCGGTCCGGTCCTTTCCCATTCACAGATCCGAGAGAAGTCACGTGCTCAAGGATGATGAAATCCTCTAATGACGATCTTTCACGGATGATTAGTCGCCCGCCAACGGGGAAGACTCGGCACGGAAACCAAAGGACACATGTGGGATAAGTCTCTTCCAATTCATTAATTTTTGTCTGATCCGGATTTGTTTTTGGTTGGTGGGGGGAATAGTTGAATGAATATGTTTGATTTCTTGGGTAAAATAACTGAATCCTAAAAAAGCTTCCGTGCTATTCTGTGCAGAGAAGTCCTCACTAAAACAGAATCGAAAATTGCTACTTTTCGGCACTTCTTTTTTGCTTTCTAATGTACATTTCACAATTCGCTTGATCCGAAATTTTTTGTCATTGGCATGGTTGTCCACATGCAATTATGTTAAGATTATTTACCAGAATTTTTTCAGCACGGTTCCGGTCTTTTTTTTAACTAAAAACTTGGAAAAACCCGGGCATTTCATTCACATTACATTACATTACATTACAATACATTATATTGCATTACATTACAGTACATTACATTACATTACATCATATTACATTGCATAACTCCCTTTTTGAATCTTGAGTGTCCATCTTTATATCTCTTATGTTTCTTAACCGATTTGAACAAAATTTATAGTTATAGAAACCTCGGAATTGAATTCAAATGATTTTCAGACAATATTCAGTTGCAACAATCATTTTTAACGTTATGAAAAGTCTAAAAAAATTAAAAAAAACATTCTTCGAAAAAAGACTGTAGATCAGCAGCCAAATGGTCAAAAATCATGAAGTTTCTGAAAAAGCTTAAATCAGAAGCCGTATGTTGCGCACAACTATTTTTTTTTTAATTTTGAAGATAATGACCCAAAAAAAGATGTGCGCATCTGAAAATGAAGTTACGGTCGTTTTAATCTCAATTACCCTATACCCTATATATCTCAAATATCTCAGAAAATGCTTATTCGGACACATTTGACCTAATTTTTGAACTCACTTGAAAGAGATTGCACTAAAAACCACCATTTTAATACTAGAAAAATTTTTAACAATTTAGTATTAAAAATTTGATATTAAGCTACGTAAATTTATAAAGTTCATTGTAAAACTTGTGTGTGCGATAGCCGAACAGCAATGGAAAATTTTAGTTATGTCAACCATAACAATTAATGATGGTTTGAAAGTAAAACAATTTGTGCCTTCAATATTCAAATGAACGTTCGATGCAAATCTATTATGCAAAATTTTCCGCCTTGGTTGGTTGAACAAACAAACCGTTCGTTCCTCAATAAACCCCCTCGGATAAATGGGTTATTCATCGGTAGGTTCGTTAAAATAACAAATAAATTTAATTTTCAAGGCCGTTCCATCCATATTCAGCAGCTTTTGATGCATCAATATCAAAATGAATCATACGAGAACCCTTCGGTGACGTTTCTTGGAAGACTTAAACGAACAAACGAAAAAATAAAAACAAGTTGAGAAATCAACCTAAAAATTGTGAGAATATTTTCCTTGAAATAATAGGTTCATAAAGGCGCTTTACATGCAATCAAATTGATTGATTACAGTAATTTAGGGTTCTAATGATCTAAAGTTCACTTATCTGAGCGAAAACACTTAAATAGAACAGAGGCTGAAAAAAAGCTAGACACCGAGTTGAAAATGACTCATCCAGGTGACAAGGTTGCCGAAATTACAGAACAATCTGTAATTTCACATAACTTTGAGCAAATGTTTATGAAGGATTTCTGTCACCGAACACAGAATTTTGAAATTTCAACGGATTTCACAGAATTTCAGAAATTTTAATGGATTTACAAAATTATAATTTTTTGGCCAATGTAAAATTTTAATTTTTTACTTCGAACTGAAAAAGTTTCAAAACATTGGTCATTTAAATTGATTTTTCCCAACTTAATCGTAAAAAAGACCTTATATACCATGAATTTTTTTAATCAAATGGAAGGAAATAGAATCACAGAAAAACATCACAGAATATTTTGGTGAAATAAAAAAAAAGGGAGATTTTTTTTTCTCAAAAACACAGAATTTTCTTATTCGGCAACCTCGTTTACCGTATGTTGCCTGAGAAATAATTGTGAGTATATTTAAATGTTTTTGTCTTTTTTTTTGTAAATTTACACTGAGTTTAACATTTGAAGAATTGAAATTCATTTTCACAGTGTGGTAAAATTTTCTCAACTTTCAAATTGCTTCTTATGAGCTTAATCCTGATTTCCAAGCGCTGGAACGATTCCGTCAGAATCCGTTATCTTTTCAAAGGAAATCCATTAAGGCCTCAGGGACCAGATATCAAAGATCTCACGGGAAAACTAGCTGCAGGGAAGCACAATATGCGAACGTGATTAGTCAGGTGCAATCAGGCAAGATGCTGTGTAATTAATTTACAATTTATAGATGGCGATTAACATTTTTTCCCACCATCCTCGCTCGGGGATGAACTAATGGGTATCGATGGGAACGGGCTGCTCATGTGTGATGTTATTCTTGTGACACGGTATCTTGCTGTTGAATCTCTGGAATAATCAATACGATAGTTGAGATTTGCTGTTACTTAAGATGTAGCTTACATTGAAATATTCAAATGCCTGTACAGAAGAGTGGCAATGGATGTATGGGAAAAATTTCATGATCGAATTTATAAAACTGCTCATATACATTTTGACCCTCAAAAATCACCCAAAAGGAGGTCCAAAGAAAATAAGAAAAAAAAATCCCTAATCGACTTTTAAATTTCAAAAATGACCAAAGAGGGGACCCAAGAAAACCCGGAAATTCGAAATTCTCATGTTTGTGCCAATTGATTCAAAAATGCATAGCTACGACATTCTGGGACATTCTGGAAAATCGACCGTTTTCGGGAAACCTACTAAGTTCCAGAGAGTTCTTTTTAGACAAAAAAAAATGTATTTAAATATCACCAGATCTTGACGTTTTATACATTTTTAAGATGTTTGAAATCAAAATTCAAATTTTAGTTTTCCGAATTTGCTTTGGTTCCCCCCTTGTTGATTTTTGAAATTTAACCATTAAAGACCGCAAAGAAATCTCAGTCGTGAAACACCAAAATTTGGCACTATAGGGTAAATGTACCCGACCTTGGCACCTAAGGCATGGTTTGCCCTTTTTTTCGACATTTCTACCTTCCTGTTGAGTGCACCATATAACATCCTTTGAAGAATTTACTTGCTAACTTGCTTAGAGTTCAACAAAAATATGTTTTCTCTATGGAACTTTCATTAATGTGAGTAAAATGCATGCAAAGTACTCACTTCGGTGCTCCAATTACTTGGCCGCCGAACCAATTGTTTGCCGTTTCGATGATCCGATTCTTGGCCACCAGCAAAGTGCAATAGATCTTTACCAACAATGCTCAATTGACAGTTAACAGAATCGTTGGCTATTCTGAATATAAGGCCACTGACAGAATGACGTCAGCTGAGCGTAAAGTTCTATGCGACGATGGAACACCGGGCTTCACTCACTCAACAAAAAAGCTTTTGAAAACATTGATGAAATTTGGTTGAAAGGGAAGCACAAAATAAGCTTTCATTTCAAAAAGTCGGAAGTTCAGAAATTCCGTAATGCGATTGCGACACATAGGGTTATTTTCACTACCAAACAACTGTCTTCATATTGTGGAGTTTGGTTTCATAAAGTAAGAAATTGAAAAATTCCTTGAATGGTATTTTAAAATTTTGCCCTTTTGAATTTGTTAGCTGAGATTATGAGCTTCTAGCAAGAGCCATCTCGAATGCCCGGGGCGTTGCGCAGTGCTTTGACACGCCAAATAGATGTTAGAATGTAAACCTTGCTAAAATATTTTTTTAAATTCTACTCACATAAAATATTTTAAAGAATAATTGGAAAGTAAACGATATTTTCCTGAACTTCCAACTTCTGTTTCCATGAAAAAAATTAGAACAAAAATCCAAAAAAAGAAATCAGAGTAGGTATATGGTTCAAAAGCAATAGAAAACGATTCCAAAACTCAATTCGTTATGTATTTTATATACTAAAGTCATAAATTGCCACCGATCTAACAATTTTTAGATAAGAAAAACATCTTAAGCCTTGTGTGCTTAATTTAATTTAGTTTTTTTTAATATTTCGAACCACTGTGTTCTGTAGGAGACCACGTGGCTTTTGCTCGGCAGACTGCAATGCAAATGCTGTTCGCACGCATACCAATGTACCTTCGATTCATGGTTCCCAAATAGCGATTTTTGCATTTTTAATGCTCGGATATGACTTTTAGTTAGTCGAATCACTTATGTTCTCCAACTTATTTCGAAGCTTAAGTTGATAGCAACGGTCTTATCATACAACCCAATTAGTATGAAAACATTTGTGCGTAGTTTTAAATGCAGTTTTAAGGAAAACATCAGCCCAAAAATACCTCTTGAATAAACATGTATTTTTTCCAGCTTCCAACACTGGTGGTGTATTTCGATTGAAGTTGCATGCCAAGAAAAGGAACAAAATTAGTTTTAAATTTTTATTCAAAACCTAAATAAATATTCACTCTTTAGCCTATCTAGTATTTTTTGATTTTTTGCCGAGTTTAACTGTAAGCATGAGTATTTATTGCAAATTTTTCAAATGAATGTCCACGTTTGAAATCGCATGTGAATTGCGCTAGAAAGGTGAGTTCATCTGATTTTCATACGGTGATTTCCAACATAATTTCCTCGGATGCAGGTCGAAAAAAATAAACTTCTTTATTAAAGTACAAACAATCAAAAAATTCGGTATGTACAGATTTGAAACAAATTATTCTCTTCGCAATGAAAATATATTTAAATTTTTTTAAGCTCAATTTGGACCTGAAAAACATGAAAAGACATGTTGGCATGCCAAGAAAAGGACCATGCCAAAATAGGGCTCACTTACTCTATACAGTATTGGACAATACAACTGCGACCATTCCTACAACCTCACGTAACTGACGATATTCTGACCATTCAGATCATTCTCAAGCACAAACTATAGGTAGGATGGTTCATATTTAAAAAAAAATGCACGCAAAACTTTGATGATTTGGTCAACAATGTCGATTATAGGATCACAATTGCTTCCAGAAGCCACCTGAACAAAACAACTGACAAAAATTATGATGAAACTCCGTTTTTCGTAGCGAATGTTTCGTTTTCGATTTTAATTTGCATTTATAAGACGTGAGGAGTAGACCGCTGCAAGCTTTGTATGAAAATTTCAAATTCTTAAATTTTTACACCTCCCATAACTTTTTTAGGTTGGTTTTGCTACCAGAAATAGCAAAAAGATTTTTGGAAGCGATCCATCCAGTCCTGAATTGCGCAACGAGTTTTAATCTTGTATGAAAATTTGTATGGGAACACAAATTTTTCATTTGAAAACCGCCAGAAAAATATTCAACGTTATATAAAATTTTTGTTTTCAAAATTCATTTATTTAATTATATCGGTTTTGATTGCTTGTTCGAAAACTGTGTAACTGTAGGATGGAAATAAAAAATCTCAAAAAACTGCATTGCATTGCCAGAGAATTTATTGATTTATATAATCTTAGCAAAAAACATTTCATGCCATCATTAACAGCTCTAGCAAGCAAAATCCGCAATTTTTAAATACTTTTCAATGGATTCAGATTTTTTATTTGGAAATGGTTGTAACTTTTTTTCATGAAATTCTTAGCTGCTTGTCATGTAAGCAAAATATGAAGCTAAAGAATAGTCAAAACCAAAAATCAAAGACCTACTTCAGTTTAAGCTTATTTGAATTTTCTGGATGATTTAATGAGCAAAAATTTCTTCTTCCATACAAATTTCCATACAAAATTAAAACGCGTTGCGCTAACTCAGGAGTCAAATAAATCATCTCAAATTTTACACTGATGCTTGGTGAACCAAAAGTCATCGAAAAAACATATGGGAGCAAAAAGTCAATTTTTGCAGCGGTCTACTACACATACACCCAAAGAAAAAGGTCGTATATTGGATAATTCATCCCAGAAACAAGAAAATAAAAAAAAAATCCGTGGGAACGTGCGATTTGATCTCACAACAACTATTCTAAACTTTCATTCCGTCCATCGATAGTTGAGCAGCTCAACTTGAGCCATTGTACAACTGTAAGGCATCAATTTAATATGGAAACTACCCAATACCATTTTACAGCCAAACAAGAGGGTCATGAAAACGTTTTTATTTTGTTTTCTTCAGTCATACGCAAAGCGGTTGTGTTGGGAAGTTAATGCCGAGGCGGTCTCAAATGGAATCATCGCCGCTAGCATTTACATCTAATGCAATGCCAATGGCGTTGAAATATTGAGAACTCATGATTGGAGTAAAGGCTGAATTTTTGGTGAAGAAATCGAAATTTACTTACACTTTAACTGAAAAATTTTGAACCTTACAAAGTTTCAATAGCATTTGATATTTTGTTATTTAAAATTAAATTATTTAATCACTTCTACTCTATATTATTTCTTTTCAAAATTTTCACTAATTCATTTGAAGCTTGATACTAAAAATTTTATATCGTCAATGATGGAGATTTTTAATTTACAATTTCAATCAGCGAGGGTTAAAAAGTTTCACATTCCATCATTGAATATTCAAATGAGTCTCCATAGGCTACTCATGTATGCACAATATTTTACCTTCGTTTGAAAAAAAAAAAGCAATAATAATTCCGCATAACAAACATCAACAAGTGACTTTGTTTGAAGGGCCGTTTAATGACAATATTATTCCAGCTGAACACTTTAATGCGGATTTTTCTTGTGATTTATTGGTTGGTAGTGAATTAAGCAATTTATGTTATTCAGCTCAGTACTATGGATTGTGCTTATTTTATGCCTCAACACTAAAAATTTCTCATCTGCAAGTACGCCGGTGATGATTGTAGAAAGGCAAAAAGAAGACAAAAATCTTAAGAAATCTATTTTCAAACTGTGGGATCAATTTGATTAGCTCATTTTGAAATTGAAGCGCCCTACATGCAATCAAAATCAATTGATTGAGGTAATCATTCTATCAAGCTGAGATTTGCTCCTCCAAGCTATTACTTCTCGAAGTGCAATGGAGACTGTAAGAATGCACCCGGTTCCCAGTTTAAAATGACTCATCCAGGTGAGGATCTTAATTCTCAGGTACTTTGCTCGAGAAATAATTAATTGATTGTTAGGAGCATCTCGAGCTTTTATTGGGAACCTAATTTATTACCTCTCATAGTCTGTCATTTTAATGATTCATGAACCGTTACTGAGAAAAGATTTTCAAGAGAGAACAAATTTGTTATGTTACTCTTCAACAAAAAAATACCCTGAAATTTCAAATCCAGATAAAGATATGATTTAAAAACATTTTTTTAATAATCGGTATCAAAGGTTTTTCAGAAGCTTTCCCCAGTGATTCATTTTTGTCAGCTATTTCCCGGAACTAAACGGTCCAAAGGCTGATAAAATGATAATATTATTCCCGCGTTTTTCATCCCCTCCCTAACAACCCCCCTCAAACGGGGACAGACAGCCACGTGCCCGGGTAGATTTTCCCACGATCTAAACCAGAAATAATTATTTTACAGCGGCTCTGCTCAACCGGAGAGTCAATCAACTGACCGCAAACACCCACCGGGCGCGAGAGCTTTCAAAATCCGCTGGCTGGCTGGCTAATTCAAGTGCAACTCTAATCACTTCTGACTGATGTCCGCTGATTCAAGCCGACAGACACACGGGTTGATCCCATTGTTGATGCTTTCGCTACTCCATTTAGTTATTTGGTATCGATTATTTATGATTATTGTATTGTGTTATGCAATCGGGAATGGCTACGTGTTGGAGCATCAAACTGTAATCATTATCATCAGCGTCATCATCATTAGGTTTACGGGCACATTCGGTGTTTGAAGGCTGTGATTCATTCATCAATTCATCCCCCCTTACTCCTTCGAAACTATACAGCTGTAGGAGAACTGTAAGTAGCCAGAACGAATTCCTCATTTCTATGCATTTGACACACTTAGCAGGAACTATTTCCATTTCGGCCCACATCTACTTATGTTTATTGGGGACCAAATTGAAACCGACCGTCGGCCCTTCGACTATAGCCTAGTGGCGCATAATTTGAAACCGCTCAGCCGGAATGCATTTGACAGAGAATTCGTTTTGATTGCCCCTCCGAAAACCAAAGTTGATGCAATCTAGATGCCCGCATTTCTATTCCCGGATAAACGTCGATTAAATTTGGTAACGATCATAAATGAACTTTGATTTCGACTTTCGATTGCCTTTTCGAGATTGATTCTTGGGATTGAAGTAAGATTGAGTAACAATCAAATGCTGGTCAACTTTATCACAAATCGGCGTATATTTTGTACAAGAAATGATTTATTCTTATTATTGTGTCAATTATTTTTGAATATTCCGAGTTCTTGATCAAAAATTTAAAAAAAATCAAAATAATTAACTCGAAAATAAATAAAATGTTGGCTGCTGTACACTATAATGTGCAAGGTTGCCGAAAAAATATTCTGTGTTTTAGTGAAAAAAAACTCTGATTTTCTGTGATTTCACCCAATAATTCTGTGTTCATTTTACCTGAGAAAAATCTATTAACCTTACCAATCGTATCATATTTTTTTCCAATCTTAACTTAGAAATCCGAAAGTTATAATGACATCAAAAATTAAAATTTTGAAAATACGTACAAAATTGAAAAATCTGTGAATATTTCCTAAATTCAGTGTTCTGTGACACAGATTCTGTGATGAAAATTTGCTCAAAATTCTGTGAAATTACAGATTTTTCTGTGATTTTGGCAACCTTGATAATGTGGTCTATAGGGTGGCATTCAAATGGGTCATATAGATTTCCAAAACCGTCAGCAAATATTTTGTAGATTGGCCCAAGAAAACTAACCTGTGCCAAATTTTAAGCTCATTCGGACTTGATTTTGGGGTGCCTCAAAGCGCTCAAATTTTTGATTTTTAACCCGCTAAAACAAGGTTGTCAGAATATTTTCAGTGCGTGTCCGAGCCGGACAAATCCGGACAATTATATAAAAAAAAACCTGGCAAAGTCCGGGCATTTGATTTCAAAATTGACATTAACAAATCCGAGCAATATTCGGAAAATTTAGTCAAAACCCAAAAATTATTCAACAAAAATCAAGAATAAAAAACTGAAAAAAACAATACATATTTTCATCAAAATTTATCCACCGATTTTGATTCGTATTGAAGCCTTCCAAAAAAAAATGTATGATCATTTTTTATAAAATTGGCTCAAAAAATATGTTTTGAGGTATAAATGAAAAAAAAAAATGATTTTTTCATTTGATTTTCCAAATAAACCCGGATCAAACCGGGCTACCTTACTCTTAAATCAACAGAATTGGGACCAAAGGAAACTGAAAACTTTTAAACCAAATGACTTAAAAATGCTTAAAGCATCCAAAACTAATGTTAACCCGAAAAAATTTTTGGTCAAAAATCGACTTCACATTCCGGACCATACATTAGATACCGTCAACTTGGGCAACATGCAACAATTTTCAACTTCAATGGTTTCTAAAATCTTAATGCCTACAGATAATCATACCTCTTGTACATCAAAAGTTTTGAGGTTGGTGGGACACCAAATTTAGGTAGTCTGAAAAAATATTGGTTTTACCAATTTTATTTTGTGTAAACTTGCTGCATACAGTAAGGGGTGAGAAATACTACAAATATTCTATTAGCTTAAATCATGATAATAAATCATAGGATTGATGAAATTTGAATGTTAACAAACGCATAATGCAAAATAATCATATCCCAGCATATGGAAACGCGATTTATGAGATTAAGTTCTGATTTTCACTTTGTTGCATTTAGCCCCAGAGAGCTAACTTAATTATAAAAATACTAGCTGGCCCGGTGTGCTTTGCTACACCTTCCAATAATAAATTTAATTTGTTAAAATAACTGAAATTTAGTTTTATTTCTTAGGCAGCATTTTAAACTGCACTTGGAGTTTCGAATTTCAAGAGGATTTTATAATATTTTCTAAAAATTTATCTCTAGATTTGTTTTTCAAAATCTGAAATTTTACTCTGTTTTTATGGGTTTCAATGATTTTATAGTGAATTCAAAATATATGTTTTAATGACATGGACTTCCAGTCCTTTCCCTTTTGTAATGCATAAAGTGCTCACGAATTAATATTAAATCATTTTTTGTATCATTTTTTTATACTCCACCCAGAAATAAGAAAGGGTCTTAAGTTATTAGTACTCAAGCAACCTCTTTTCCATTTGCTCGATAAATTCTCGATTTATGATAACAAACTTGTATGGAAGCCTTGATTGGTTTCATAAGTTTGCCCTTCCCTTCTCCACACTGCAATGCAGAAAGGTTTGTAAATAGGGACATATCTCGTACCCAAATACCTTCCCATGTTAAAATCATGTTAATATTTTTTTTCGCAAACTTCTTTCAAACTTCTAGACATGACACATTACAACTTAAAGTGATGCTAAACAGCACTTTTGAACGGCAAATTACTATATTTTTATTTGTAGAAGCAAAAAGGGCAAATAAAATTCATATGGATAAGCTGTAACCCAATGAATCAAGGTATATAATGGTTTTAAAGGAGAAAAAAGTATTTAAATTTTGTTATTCGACTGAATCACAGCAATTTTCTCTCTCTTGTGCTGAGGGTCCTTATAAAGATTTTTCAAGATTTGAACTTAAATTTTGAATAAAAGTAGATTTTCAAATATGGAATAAATTTAAAGAAAAAATCCTTCGGAATGAATATTTTCCAGAAATTTTTTTGTGCCGAGAACGGTAACAGCTATCGAAGTTTATTTTTTAATTTTAATTTTAAGTTCAATTCAGATACACCGGGGCAAGTGCAAATGGATTTTACCATAGTTGGACTTTTATACATCTGAAAAAAGCAAATCTAAAAAAACACAAATATTTTTTTGTTGCATTACTAAAAAAGTTCTTAACAAACTTTTGTTAAAAGTAAAATTTGCCAAAATGTTAACATTTGTCCCGTGTATTTAGGCAAGTGAATATACAATGCTTTTTCTGAACTTATTCATTGATATATCTGCAATTTTTCTGCAGTATAAGTTAATGTTTGATACTCCACTTTCACTGAATGCTGTTTTATTCAAAAGACCTTAATTTTTAAAGACTGTTAATAATTTTGAATATCCACTTCAGATTCAACACACGGGATACCCCTTTCTGGCCATTCACACATAATGCTGAATCATTTTGGAGAGGAAATTCTTAAAAGGTATATGTTTCATGGTTAAAAGGCGCGTTTCAGCTTGTTCCATTATGGAATGGATGGGATGGACTGATTGGAGTTAATATTATTTTCAAAACTTTAGGTCAAATTAAAAATATATCAAAAAAAATTCTTCTTCCACTGGAATATGAATCACAAAAAAAAATTCTATAAAAAAGCGGATCAAAAGTCTCTTCAGTGTAGTCAAAACATGTAAACCGAAAACATACTTTTCAATGTTATTACGTACTTGAATTATGTTCAGTGTTTTTCGATGAATGATTTTTCCAAAAAATGTTGAGTTTATTTAGACAGATTGTTTATTCGAGCCCAACAATTTATTGATCAAGTTATAATTTATACATGTTTTGAAAATGATCAATGTTTGCACTTGCTCTCGTGTACTTTTTTAACTGAAAATTCTTCCGGAAAATGCATATCCTCACTTTTTGTAATGAATTTCTGGTTTATTTTATTGATAACTTTCAGTTTTGTTGCTAAAAAACCAAAAAGTTATCTGAATTTGACTTGTAAATACATCAATCTTCTGTTTTTAAGGACAGGTTCTTGTTCAGTTCAGTGTCTGATCATTTTCATCGCATTTTGTTGTTGTTTGAAAAATTTACAAATTTACGCTTGATACATCTTCAGTTAAGTACATTTGTCAATGTTCAAAAAATGTGTTCGATCCATTTCTGTTGATGTTGTACTTTTTTCTCTGTTTTCGATATAAATTAAAACTTACCTTCTAAGCATATTAGATAACCATTATTTCATAAGTATCGGTATTAAATTCACATTTTAGACAACAGTTGTTGCTTTAATTAACACGAAATCAAAATAGTTTAAATTTTTCGAATCGTTTTAAATGGTTTTGATTTGATCGGCAAAATGTCAATCTGGGTAACATCTAGGCGTCATTCATTACCATGTGCTACAAATGATCTAGGAATCAAGAAGAAAAAAAATCACATCTAGGCTTCATAGCGCCACCACGTGCATTGACAGTATGCCCGGTTGAGAAATACGCGCCCAAATATTTCCAATAATTAGTATGCTATGCCATGGTTACTATCTTCTCACGACGTCTGCTCGCGACGCCTCGACCTTGGAGACGAAAAACAAACTGCCCAAAGTAAAGAAAGTCTCGAAAAACTGGATGCCATGACTTTAATTTGATTCAAATAACTACAAATTTAATTATTGCGGACAATTGATGCGACTTTTTGTCATTTTTATTCGATATAAACCGATTCGCATGGCTACAGAATATTCTAAAAATAATTTCATTCGAATCGTTTGGGTAATTTCGGAAGAGTAGTACTACAAACACCGTTACAAGAGAATTTTATATAATAGATTTATTAAAAAAAATAGTGATTGTCCGAAAAATATTTTTACACCAACAGTGTTGGTATACGATAATGAAAGCAATTAAAAGTTTGTAGGTGATATCATTAAGCCAATCCTGGTGGTCATACTGGGTAAAGTTTTTTACGGCATCGAAAAATGTGAAAATTTGTACATCTATTGCTCGATTTTTTAAATTTTTTATGAGAATCAAAAACTTTTGAAAATTTTTTCACGATATTAAAAACTATGTCATCATCAATTGGTTATCATTTAATGATAACTTTATTACAGAATATTGAAATAAAATTTGAGTGAGTGTTGTGGTAAACAAATGTTGCATCTAACTCTGCTTTTGCATGCTGCCCCGTTTTTTCGCTAGCCTCGAGCGTGGTACACTCAGGCATAACGCTAATATAATTTTCAATGATAGTCAACCATTAAATTTTCAAACTTAAATTTTAAATATTAATTTTTTTAAATCAAACTGTTTATAGGTGATTTAGGTCTAATTTCAAAAATAGGTACCCGTTTAGTACCAAAACAGTAACAGCCAAACCTATGTTCAAAAACGTAATTTGAAATTACAGATAAGATAATAAACAAAATATAATTGGGTTTTCTGAAAAACAGTTGGCTCCCTTCTGTTTAGGAGAAAAACGTGGATTTATGATAACCACGGGTTTAACCCCCCACCCCATGGAGATTTTTCCAACTAAAATTTTCACCGTAGAACGGAAAATTACTTAATCTTTAAAGGTGACAAATACTAAGTGTTAACAAGCAAGTCAATTTCATCTAAAACCACTCTTGGTTTAGACATTTCATTTCACGACACTATATGACATTCACAAATTAAATCCTATTTTTTAATTGTAAATTTCGATTTGCAATTCAATCAAACTTTTGTTTTGAAAATCTAAACTTGAAATACAAAAACCCAACTTCTCTTTAGAATGGGTTTTTATTAAAAAGTGTAATTGAACAAGTAAGGGGTTTAAAACCAATCGATTCTTCAAAATAAATAAATCAACATCAACATGCTGGAGACCACGTAACAGGTGTTCACCACTATCGATTGTCATCAAAACATGCAAACCAAAAATCTGAAACCTAGTTTTTTCTTCATGATTTCTAAACATTCTGATTAACAAAAAATCGTTTCATTACAAATATTATGCTGATATGAAATATTCTTCATAAAACTATTTTCAGTCTAAATTTCATTTTGTGTTTCTCGTTTTTTAGAACACTCAACATCACATTAAAAAAGATTTAGATAAATTACACAAAAATTGACATTCTTGCGAGGTGCAAACAATGTAAAGCTAATTTGGGTTTAAAAGGTCATAAATAAAATTAAAAAAAAGTAAAAACGTTTCAGTCTTGTAAGCCAGAGGTCATGAGATCGAGTCTCGTTCGCGGCATACATAGTACTCTGTGGAATGATGGTGTTAGCATTAGTAAGATGCTAGCCATTATATCCTTGAAAGATGTATGGTGGGGTAAAAGTACGACCTTAATGCTATCCTATTTTTAGAAAATTTTGCCGGTTGTTTTCCAAAAAAACAAGAACAGCTTTTGATTCTATAGACTTTTATCTCTCTTTTACAAAATTACGAAGATAATCGATCGACGCATTTGATAGTAGTAGTAAAAATGCCTAACAGCTATCGAAACGTACTCTTACCCCACCTCTGGGGCAAAAGTTCGAATGATGTGGGGTAAAAGTACGACCATTCAAAATTCTACAATTCTGCATGAAGTCAACAGGAAAATTATTTTGTATTAATCTCTGCTTACAGCAGCAGCTTCTTTGTTCGCTTCTGGTACAAATCCTATACATGGACATATAACCTGCGCGAATTTGGAGTTCTCCTCAACTGTCCACATTCAGCAGGTTTTCGAAATTCAGTTCTCATCGTATTTGAGCTATTTTTGGCGCGAGCATGTCTTGTAGAAACAAAAATATGCGCTGATGTTTCCAGAGAATTTGAAAAAGAAGTTTAAATTTTCCGTACAGATTTATTTCAGTAGACCCTCGTACTTTTGCCCCATTTGCAGTTCGTACTTTTGCCCCTTTAAGGTTTCTTATGATTCACAGTTTATTGTGTAGAACAGAGACATAGTAATTCAATTCTTTCTTCGGCATTTGATAGTGATTAAAAACAACTAAAAAGACACATTAAAACTTTCATTGAAAGCCAAACTTTTGATTGCACAAACATGATTGCCGTTATTTGAAATATTACATCATTCGAGCAAAAAAGCAACTTTACCTCATTTTTCGGAGTATTTTCAATTTCTACGAAAAAAAAATATGGCTGGTTGTTGGCAGTCCAAATCACTATCAATCCACGCCAGAGTTTTGAATTTTACTGTTCTCGGTTTGTGATTATCTCAAAAACGTACTTTTACCCGACTCGTACTTTTACCCCACCTTACTCTACGCTTTAGTCTTAAGTAGAGTTTAGATCTCTTCAAAGAAACATGAAGTTTCACTAAGATCCTATATGTGTGTGTTCGTTTTATTTATATACAAAATTGGAATTTCTTGATTTTAATTTTTTTTTATCAGTTTTTTGTTGATCATTTGCGACATGACATGTTCTTTGTCAGAATAATTGAGCATGAAATAAAATTATGAAATTTTTATTTTGAACTTCAAAAAAAGACTTTTGCCTTTTTGTGTGGAACTGGAAGTATTTTATTGCAGAAAACGGTTTCATTTTTCACTTTTATCACTGACTTTCTCGAAGAAATATTAAATATTTTCTACTTTTTATCAAATAAAATTCAATGATCCATTATATCATCATCAACACATTTCAAATCGTGATTTTTTTTTCCCTCAAATTAAAAATACTGCAGGGGATTTTTACAATCAATTTTTGAATTAAAGATAAAGTAAAAAAATGTAAATAAAGATGAATATTTAATAACAATATTTTTAAACTGTGACCCAAAGATGGGTCTTGACTCAAACATTCAGTCAGCGAAACTTTTTTTGTAGAGAAATGAATCCAACTTAGATGAAATTTCAGGGACTAGATAAGGGAAAATTGATGTTGAAAAACATGCGAAAAAAATTCGCCTTGTCTCCCGGTGAGACTTGAACCCACATCTTGCGCCTCTCCGGGGCCCATGTATTAACATTCTACTACAGGAGACCAACCTGGCGTATGAATATTATACTGGTTGAGTGTCGATGTCTATCGGAATGAAGGGAATAGTTCTCCCATGTGATCATAATCATTTTTCCTGGTCTATTTCTATTCCCATCTTTTCATCTTACGGTAGTTGGACTCAAATTTGGATATTTTAGACACGGCAAGATTTGCATTGCCTTCTCATATACTGCACGGGTTGTCAGTTATGATGAGAAATGATGCGTTTGCCGTATTTGGATATCCAACCAAATTCGGTGTTTGGCACCGCAAGGCGATCACATGGGAGAACTATTCCCTTCATTCCGATAGACATCGACACTCAACCAGTATAATATTCATACGCCAGGTTGGTCTCCTGTAGTAGAATGTTAATACATGGGCCCCGGAGAGGCGCAAGATGTGGGTTCAAGTCTCACCGGGAGACAAGGCGAATTTTTTTCGCATGTTTTTCAACATCAATTTTCCCTTTTCTAGTCCCTGAAATTTCATCTAAGTTGGATTCATTTCTCTACATTTAATAACAATTATAATCATTTTCCTAACAAATTTTTATCATAGATAATTTTTGACTAAATCTGACATATTTTTAAGAATTAAAATTTTTCATCTGTGGAAGTATTTATACCAAATTCGAAAACTAGAGTGCTTCAAATTCATTTAAAAGAAAATTTTTTATTCAGAATAAGGAACATCATTTAGAAAAAAAAATCAATGACTTACCGAAAATGGCATTGACGCGAATATTTTTAAATGATTTTTTGGAAAGTTTTGATTGAGTTTTTTAGTAGAATTTTTTAATTTTTAAGTTTGTGTAATAAGCATGAGTGAGAGAATTTTGTTAGAAATCGATTTCCTTATTCATTGTTTTTTTTTGTATTTTTATTATTTTCAGCTAATTTTGAATTTCGAACCCCATCCTCTCCCCCCCCCCTGATCGCATGAACAGTAGGGTGTCCCAAAATTGCATAACTTCTGGGAATCTGGGGGCTCACCCTCCAAATGGTAGATAAAGATGTGCAGAACAAACTTTTGTATAGGGCCGACTGAAAAAAATTATGTTTGGAGGTTCCGCAAGCGCGATCTTTGAAAAAAGTCCACTTTCAAGAGATTTGATTTTAAATAAATTCTGAGTCCAAAAATTTTCATCAAATTTATAAATTTTATATTTTTTTTAATTTTGTTCGAGTTAAATACTACATGTTAAAAATGAAAAAAGAACCAAATTTGTATCAAAATGTAAAACAAGCAAGCTATTTCCAAGAAAAAAAATTTTTTGGTCCAAAAATTTTGAATTCAACTGACCAAAATGTGTACCAAGCGTAAAATATTTTTGATACCAATGCCATCAAAAGATGCGAATTTTTGTGCACTTAAACTTTGCTGAACAAAACATGTTGTTTGTATCATCGTGTGAAGAGCTATTCACGGTTTAATGCTTAATAAAAATCACAATTTAGGATATGATTTATTTAATTTATCAAATTGTCATAATAAATACCTACTTTAAAATCAAAATACTCGCAAAAAAAAAAGACTTGGATGGTTTAAGGAAGTCATCAAAAGACCATATGCCAAATTTGAGCGGAATCGGACAACAGGAAGGGGTTGCACTGAATCTCAAGTGTGAAGGGGATTCTGAGACATAGTGTTCGAAAAAAGCATAAAAAACTGGTTTTCATGATACATTTTTGTCTTTACAAATTGATTGCTTTATTATGTTGATTTTATTAAAATTTCAATTAAGACTAACATTTCACCTGAAGACTGCAACTCGATTGGACTTAAAACAAAAAAGTTATTACTTTTCCAAGATTGTATTTTTGTGGCAAATTGTCGTTTAACACACAATGAGTACATTTTACTCATTGCGTTTTACAGGACAATTTGTAACCAAAATACAATCTTTGAACAGACATAACTTTTTTGTTTTAAGTCCAATTGAGTTGCAGTCTTCAGGTGAAATGCTAGTCTTAATTGAAATTTTGATAGAATCTACACATTCAAGCAATCGATTGGTAGAGAAAAAAATGTACGATGAAAAACCAGTTTTTTATGCTTCTTTAAAACACTATGTCTCAGAATCCCTTTCACACTTGAGATTCAGTGCAACCCCTTCCTGTTGTCCGATTCCCCTGAAATTTGGCATATGGCCTTCTGATGACTTCCTTAAACCATCAAAGTCTTTTTTTGCAAGTATTTTGATTTTAAAGTAGGTATTTATTGAGATTAATTTGATGAATTAAATAAAAAATATTCTTAATTGTGATTTTTATTAAGGATTAAACCGTGAATAGCTCTTCACACAATGATACAAACAACATGTTTAGTTCAGCAAAGTTTAATTTTACAAAAATTCGCATCTTCTGATGGCATTGGTATCAAAAATATTTTACGCTTGGTACACATTTTGGTCAGTTGAATTCAAAATTTTTGGACCAAAAAAATTTTTTTCTTGGAAATAGCTTGCTTGTTTTACATTTTGATACAAATTTGGTTCTTTTTTCATTTTTTACGTATAGTTTTTAACTCGGACAAAATTAAAAAAATATAAAATATATAAATTTTATGAAAATTTTTGGACCCAGAATTTATTTAAAATCAAATCTTTTGAAAGTGGACTTTTTTCAAAGATCGCGCTTGCGGAACCTCTAAACATATTTTTTTTCAGTCGGCCCCATACAAAAGTTTGTTCTGCACATCCTAATCTACGATTTTGAGGGTGAGCCCCCAGATTCCCAGAAGTTATGCAATTTTGGGACACCCTAATGAACAGGTTCTTGCACGGGCATGACTCACCTAGAACCTTACTCAGAGTTCCGATCTTCTGTCAGAATTCTAGACCCTGATCTTGAAACCTGATCCCGAATCATGAAGTTTATCCTTATTTGAGTTTGTCTTTGAGTGAGTCCTTATTTTAACTCCACAAGAGGCATTCGTCCCTACAAATTTGTTCATTTTAGGTTGTCATTGTGGATCTTGATTCGGATTTCAAATTAATGTTGGATTTTATCCTCATACTGGATTGTTTCTAATTCTTATAACTTATCATGGGTCACACCGAAAACAGAAGACCACCCATAAACAGACAAGATAATCGGTTACAGAAAACACACAAAAATCTGCAACCGTCTGACTTATCAATCAACCAGACAATTTATCGGCATCATGACGATGCGATAAATTGTCATTCTTTTGTAGTCTCACCTGGAGATAAAATTTTACTAAACCCCTCTGTTATGTTTTGGCTTTAAAATTTTAAGAAAAAAATTTCAGTTGATGGATTATTTGCCATGTTTGTCCTCCCGTTCGTTTGCCTCTCTCTCCACACGAGCCAATCCTTCATTCCTGTCCAGAAGTAACAGATACCAATTAAGATGACTCTCAACAAAAGTTGTCCAGGTAACAAGGAATGTAAAAGCTCAAACTTTAATGAATCCGTAAGATTAAAATGATTTAAATCCGATGATTAAACGAAATGATTCTGTGGAATTATTTAAAGATTAAAAATAATGCAGAAGAAACAAAACAACAGCGCCTCCAGCCAACGTTTGGACCATGTCGCCTCATGTTTACCCACTTGCAGCAGATGTTTCAATAAATCCGATTACTGACAGTTTGAAAAAAAAAACTCACAGTAGCATCGCGCCTATCGATATTTACCCATCCATAATTGGAGTAATGCGATTCATCTGCCCAAACAACAAGAAAAACATCAAAAAATGCATACACACAACACACAAATAATTAAAAACAGATCCCCGATGGGCTTCCCGAGCGATCATCGGGCCAGGACCTATTACACGAATCATTTGTTATGCAAATAATGACCTTTTTAATCGAAAACATGCAACAGCAAAAATGAAACCAAATATTAAAAATTTTATATCAATCGCCACGGCCTTAATCAAACGGTGGCGGGGCGTTTCGGTCCTCAAAGTTCATGATGGTGGAAAAATTTTGCACCATAAACCAAACACACATCCATTACCGGGTTCATTTTTGTCCCCAAAAAACCTCCAATCAATTATTGACGCACGATGAAGCAAACAGTTTGAAGGTTTGTTGTTAAAACTTTGATTATGCAGGGAAGCCCAATTTTTTTTATGAATCATGTTAATTTCAATAATGTGATCGTTTCAACTTTCACGATACAACTCTTGAATAGATACTATTTTCATATCGACTTTGAAATTTTATCAAATTTAAATCGCTCTAACCAAAACTGATCCAATGATTGACAGTGCGTCATTTGGCTGGAGCTTGTCAATAAAACGGAACGAGGAGACAAGACGTAGTTACAGGTAATCAATGTCATCTTCGTTTTAAATTTACACACATACAGCCTAATGCTCAGTCACGTTCGCATACATAAAAGACACACCCACACTTCCACATCAAGCTAGTAGTGGCTAGCTAGTGGTCAGCGTGGTGTCATTTCATCATTTATGCTAATTTCATTGGCAAATTTTGCGCACCATTTAACGCGCGCTTGCTTTTTGGACCGAGATATGCGAATGCGATAAGAGTGGGCCAGAATTTGTTTATCGAAGAATTTAGTAGCTACCTCTGACTGGTACCTATAGTGGACAAATTATCGACTCGGTGATGCTCTTTCAGTTTTGTTGGTTGATTGCAACTTTTGATGCTCGTTTTAGAATTGACTGGAAAGTAATTGATTTTTGCAGTGCTGAGATCTGACAAATCTTGAAATACATTTTCGAGTTTTTAGAATATCCAACAGCTTCTTATTACAATTGATTCTAGGAAAAAGGCTAGTGGAACTTTCTTGCAAATCTTAGGTGCCATTTTAAGTTGGGTAGCGCCGATGTGGTCTAGCGGATAGGCTGGCCCGAGTCTGGTTTTGGTATGCCAGGCGTACTGATTTCGATTCCCGGTATCGGCAAGAAAACTTTTTGGTTCAAATCCCATAAGTGGCCAACACGTTAGATGTGTTTTCTTTTATAGCTGACTAAAGTCTGCTTCATTTAATATTGGAACAAATTCTTTTGCTCATTGTGGCGCTCCTAGTGGACGGATTTGGAAACTTTTTTCACCCACGTGTCGGGAAATTTATTACCTTTCACCATGTATTTATGTCATAACACCAAACGATAGCATTTTGTAAACAACCGCCATGGAAGCCGAACGGAGAGATCAAATTGTGCACAGTTTTCTTGAAAATCCATTGTTGTCGGCATCGAAGCTAGCTAAACAGCTTAAAATGCCCAGAAATACCGTATGGCGTGTTATCAAGCAGTACAAGGAAACATTGACGACGGCTGGGAAGCCGCATTCAAAGCGTTGGAGTGGAACTGTCGACCGGAAACTGCGTGGGAAAGTCATCAAGGCCGTCAAGAGGAATCCCAATCTTTCAGACCGCGATTTTGCCAATAAGTTCCAGGCCGCTCACAGTACGGTGCGACGAATTCGTCTCCGGGAAGGAATAAGGTCATTCCGAGCCAGCAAACAGCCAAATCGGACGCTGAAGCAGAACAGTGTGGCCAGAATCCGGGCTAGAAAGCTGTACGACCAAGTGCTGACCAAGTTCGACGGATGTAAAGTCTGCTTCATTTAATATTATCTTATTTTAATCGCCGCTGGGATATATTCTTATTTAATTTTTGGCATTTCGGCGAGTTGTGAAAATTCAAGGTAGAATATTTAGAAAGAACATGAAAGTATTATAGGTGGAAAGATCAAAGCTAGCCGCGCTTCCTATCAACATTGAAACGGCGCGCGGCAAAGAATCACGCAAGTAGTTCAAAAGCTGTTCACAAAACAAAAAAAAGCCCTGCTCACATTTTCACCAACTATTCAATTTCTTCTACCCGAAGCGCTCTAGCTTTGATCTTTCCACCTATAATACTTTCATGTTCTTTCTAAATATTCTACCTTGAATTTTCACAACTCGCCGAAATGCCAAAAATTAAATAAGAATTCATTTAATATTGGAACACAAACAATTGCGTGTAGTTCAGTCATTTATTAACGAATTCATAATTTGTTTTTCATACAAATGTAGCATTTTCTTTACTCTTTCATTAAAAAAAATTAAAAAAATTATTCATTGCCGTTTCGAAGAAACTCTCGTACTCGTACTCGTAAGAAAACTGTGCACAATTTGATCTCTCCGTTCGGCTTCCATGGCGGTTGTTTACAAAATGCTATCGTTTGGTGTTATGACATAAATACATGATGAAAGGTAATGAATTTCCCGACACGTGGGTGAAAAAAGTTTCCAAATCCGTCCACTAGGAGCGCCGCAATGAGCAAAAGAATTTGTTCCAATATTAAATGAAGCAGACTTTATTTAGTAAGAATGTTCAATCAGTTGCCAGCTGGCCAGGTTTGCCATGAGTGCCGAATACCTGTCGCACCCATGGTGGATTATTTACATACATACATACATACAAACATCTGAGGTTCCATTTTAAGTTAAAATACTTATATATATTTTTTATTCTATGAACTTTTTTTGCAAAAAAGAATTCTAGAGTTACTTTTGATTAGAGATGTACCGAATAGTGGTATTCGGCGAACGGCCCTTTTCAACGATTCGGCCAAACGAATATTCGGCCGAATATTCGGTTGAATATTCTATTGAGTTTTCAACAGAAATACTTCTATTTCTACTGCTATTTCTAATAGAAATCTTCTATTTCTGCCATCTTAATTCCCTCATATTTTTCAGTCGATTTTTTCCTACCAGATGTATCAGATCTTTTTAAGTAGATGTCTCTTTGATTTTCAAAATGTCACCATTAGCTGAAACGACATAGATAATTTGTCGCTTCTAGGACGTTTATCACAAAAAAGATTGGATTCCACTGAAATCTGGGGGCAAAACATGTTAAAACAGGTGTTAAGCTATTTGAAATTGCTTTTTTATATAAAATTAATTGTCTAATTTTTGGTAGATGTGATCGAAAAAGTTTCAAAAAAAGAAAGATGACCTTCAACCTTATGCATACTTTACCTTCTACGACACGTATTTACGACACGAAATTTAAAGTTTACATCGAATTACAACAGCATTGTTCAAATCGTATCTAACGAATAATTGTTTTGTAACAGAAAATTTAAAAAATTTCAAAGAGATATTTGATTTTTTTTAATTTGATTAGGCAAAAATCTTAATAAACCCTGGTAAAATCCAGAAAGTTAAAAAAAATGTGGCCATCCTGGTTCTGACTGTTTAGCTTTTTTCGAACTCTCCTTTGGTTCATGGGCAAGCCTGGATATATCAAGAAAATTTTGAATAAACGATATTCAAAGTATATAGCTATCTTCAGTGAATAATACACGGATACATCTGAAATGTTTAACTGAAATCATAAGTTTCTGATGATTTTGAAGCTTTTCCAACATAACCTTAGCATATTCAATAAACTGTAAAACATCAGTTGAAAAAGTTGAGAAGTTTGTTTTTATATAAATTTTAAATAATAAATATTCGGCCTATTCGGCCGAATACTTAGCTCAACTATTCGGTGAGCCGAATATTCGGCTTAACGGTTTTTTGGCGGTATTCGGCGCCGAATATTCGGCCGACCGAATATTCGGTACATCTCTACTTTTGATTAAGTAGTATGAACCAATATAATCAAAATCATGCTTTTGACTGCAAACGATAGATAAACATGAACTCAACGTCAGGTAAAAATTTGGTTTCATTTCGCGTCTTCGCAGCAAATGTTTAGGAAAAAAGTGAAAATGATTAAAAATATTAACAATTTAGAAGATCATTATTTGTAAGAGTGACTTATTAAGAAATTTCAATAGAACATCTGATTTAAATTTGTTGCTGGGTAGGTAAAATTAGTGTTATATTTGATTGGTTGAGACAGGCATAACATTTTTATCCTCGACAGATGCATCCAGCGTTGAATATGTTTCTACTCTCCTTGATCGGTTAACGGAGTTAAAGCCCGTGTCTTTAAGAGTATCAACAAGAAGTGTATAGACCAGTGGTTGGCAACCTTTTGAGTAGGAAGAGCCAAAACATCAAATTTTTCAAAATTTCAGAGCTTGAAAGAGCCACATTAAAGATATATTGTTTTTGTTTTTAATTTAAAATAATCAAAATATATGAATGATAAACGTACATTAATTTTACGAAAATAACTTTGTACACATTATAGTTTTTTTCTAACTCTTGGATTTTTCTTTTCAATCTGTTTCTGATTACCATTTAGTGCGTGGATTTTCTTCGGGATCGCCAACTCTTCAAACATGGTATGATTGTATATAAAATTTAATACGTTGGTAAATATCACGTCAAGAAAGTTTTAAGTGCATATAAAAAGCTTAAATGAATACTTTGCATGATGTTAATTTGAAAGATTTGAACATATTTACAAAAGCAGAATTAACAATTTAATCAGTAAAGAAAAGCTTTTATTAAAGACATTCCCCAGTTTTAGGTAATTCTTTCCAAAACCTAGAAGTATGAGAGAAATTTCAACTAACATTTATGTAGTCGAAAATTTTAATCTTCAAAAGTTATGCTCCTGATAACTTGTAGAATTTAAAAAATTCATGACGTCATGCAAACGTGTCCTCAGAATTTTTTGCATCTGGAAAATTTTTAAAATCTCATTTTATGTCACATGTGATTCTTCAGTATTGTGCGTCCAAAAGAATGATAAAACATATTCCATACATTGTATTTTATTCATCAACGCTTGCTAAAGCTCAGATTATTAGAAAAATGTGGTTTGACCAATATAAATCTGTAGTAGAGTAGAGGGTTTTGCCATTCATTCGGTCCCACAAAGGTCCGGTTAGGTTCTGGCCGAACCTGGCAAGCTGCCACTACAGCCGGGATGTCATTAAGTGGTACAGACCCCGTTCGTTTTTGGCAACATTCGATTTTGGCAACATTCGATTTTGGCAACATCCGATTTTGGCACATGTGCCAAAATCGAACGGTTTTTAGAAGGGTAATTACTTTTCAGTTTTCTCTATAACAGGACCAATATAATTTAGACAAACACCAAAAATACGTTTTTACGTTCAGAAATGGTGATAGAATGCAACAACAAAAACAAAAGTTTTTAAAAAAAATTATAATGTACTCAAAATTAACAAAAAGATGAAAAGTTATAAAAAATCAAAAACAAATACAAACAGAAGACCAAAAATGACAAAATCAACATAAAAATGATGAAGAATGACAAAAACAGCAAAAATGACAAAAAAAAAACAAAGATTATAAACAAAACAAAAACAGTGCAAAATGCGTCAAAAACATGAGAAAAAAAACTATAAAAATTTAAAAAATGGTCGGAAAATGACTCAAAATAACGTTAATGATAATAAACATTGTTATTTTGTAAAAATAAGAGAAAAAAAATTCCGAAAAAAAACCATTCGATTTTGGCAACATTCGATTTTGGCAACACAAAATGTTTGGGCATGTTGCCAAAAACGAACGGGGTCTGTATAAGGAGAACAAGATCGATTTTGTTGAAAAAAGTATCAATCCACCAAACTGTCAGGATTTTCGTCCCATCGAGAAATATTGGGCAATAGTTAAGGGCAAACTGAAGAAATGTGGCAGAACCATGAAAAAACCCGCTCAAATGAAAAAGTGGTGGAACAAGATGGCGAGTGAGGTTACAAGCAGTACTGTGCAGAAAATGATGGGTGGTATCACAAAAAAAAATCAAAAAGCTGACGAATGATTTTTATGTTTTTTTTCCTTATAGTGCAATAAAAACCCTACAAAATGTACGTCTCGGTGGTCGAGTAGTTAGCGCGGTAAGACGGTAATCGCTGGTTCACTGATGGCATGGGTTCGATTCCCATCTCGGTACTGGGTGTTACATGTTAATCTTAAGTTGTCTACGTCACTTATTCAGTCTGCAAAGCCTAAACCGGCTAAGACGGTGTATGTCTTTAAAAAAAATTACATTTTTACTTTTATTGTACGTTATTTCTTTGCGGAGAAATTTTATGTGACCAGATTCTATGTGAAACAGACTTTTTTTTCTTTGCTTGCCCGCAATGGGACGGCTAAGACCAATATGGTCCAACTCGCCGAAACAGACTTTATTTCAACTAAGTGAATTCACGTCGCAACTACAAAGAGGTATAACTTTGTTTGTTATTGTTCAATCGAGATGCTACATTCATAAAATTGTTGATAATTGTTTTCTCAACAACCCATTAGAATACACTGATATTCTATTTCCACAGAAATAACAGGAAATCAAAGAGGTATGTACTGAAGCCAAAAAACGGTCAATTCCCGTCGCAAAAGAAATCGATCACAACACAAACAACTTAAACTTTTTTAATGATCAAATTATATTTATTTGAAAAGAAATTCAATTTGCTACCGTTTGCTACTATTTTTTTTCATTTTCAAGTAAATTTTTTTGACTTCTGGAAAGATAACAGTTCAGAAAAGTCTGGAAAAGCGATTTCACGTCACGGTGGAATGTGTCATTTGAGTGTCAATATAACACTATTGGAAGTTTGGTGGCTTTTAACTTTTTATGAGTGCATAAAAATGAAAAAAATCCTAGAGAACCTTAAATGAATTCTTGAAATTTTTAATTTTGCATCATGACTTTTTTATGGACGCACCCTAAAAACCCAAACATAAAAACTCCTAAATCAGACATTGAATGTCAATTTTTCACTCTTGCTTAAAATCGCTATATTTCTCAGGTTTTCCAACCGAATTTAACAAGCTTTATAATTTGGAAACCTTTTGACGTAACTCAGATTTATTTTTCAGGCAATATTCATCGACAAAATTCGAGTTTTCGTTTTTCAAAATCTTAAAAAAATCCGAAAAATATGCTTCGGCCAAAAGACTGTAGATTAACAACGAAATGCTTAAGAAAATAACAATGTTTCCAATAAAGTTGAAGTTACACTCAGAAAAATACTATTATGTATGCCATAAGATTCTCTTATGAAGTGGCGCCATAAGAGAAATTAATGAAATTCATAAGATTGTCTTATGACGCGAATGAATTCTGAAGATGAACGTGAAGATGAAGATGAAATCACTTTCTAATAAGAAAAATTCTACATATTTCATGCTGAAAACATTAACTTTATTGTTTGCCAAATTTGTTGAAAATTGAATCATTCATGGTCACCATCAGCAGTGCATCAACAGACGGCTCCATCAAATTTATTTTTGCTGCATCTTAATCTTCGACCTTTCGTTTTTTGCCGATCAGCTTGCTGAAAAGTAAACAAATTATAATGTATTTTAGTTTACTAATATATTAAACGATCACACCAAACACATCAAATCGAACTTACCATTCCGGAGATAGCAATAACATTTAACTTTGAAGGGAAACTATAATAACTATGCACTGGCGATTGCTTCGTACTGTTAGATGATGAAAAAAAACTGATGCCATGAATGAATGTGTTCATTATTTTTTCACAAAGCCGTTTCTTCTATTTTTCATAAGAACATCGTATGAAAATTGAAAGAATTTCATAAGACTCTTATGAAACATTATTTTACACTCAAAAAAGCGGTTCATAAGATGCATCTTATGAAAATTATAATAAGAATTTGCCTGAGTGTAGGAGCTATTTGTTTTTTTTATTAATTTTTCTAATCACGACAACAAAAAATGTAGAAAAAATGATGTAAAAATCGTACTTTTCGATCAATGAACCGTAAAAATTGTTTAAGTCACACCAGATGAATTAAAAAAAGGATTGAAAAGTTGACGTAATTTGGTATATTTTTTCATTATAAGATTATAAAATTACGAAACACAGAATTTTTAACGTATTTTCAAACGTAGCCATTTTTCGGTCTATTTGTCAATTTGCACTTTCTCATATATTCTTGCATTTATATTAAACTTTGCACTTGATTTTATGTTTACTAACCCAGGACCCAGGAACCCAGTTCTTGTGGTATACAATACTTTCACAAATATGATATTACGAGGTTTTCAAAGCAAACAAAAATCTGTAACATTCGGTTGAATAACAAGAGAGATATAATGGTTTTAGTCAGGGGTTTCAAATTGACAGGGTTAAGAGCTAGGCCGTATTATGGAGGGGGGCAATTGCCCAATTTTGCCCCCCCCCCCCCCCCCCCCCCCCCAAGAAAAAAAGGTTTAATAATTCTTTGATCACACTGCTTCAAGTTCTATAAATCTAGGAGTAGAAGTCGAACCTGGAAAATTGGAATCAAAAACTTTAAATATAACAGGTAAAGGAGCCTCCTTGAAATTATATCTTAGATAGTTTTTCACTAATATCTAAATGTAAAGGGGCCTTCTAGAGTCAGCATTGCGGAAATTGTCCAGCCATTTGCGGGCTGAACAAACCAAAACGTTTTTTCTTTAAATCTGGATTTTTTTTCCGAATTTTTCAAAACAAATTTTTTGAATATCTTTTACGGTGGCTAGAATAGCTTTTTTTTAGCTTTGTCAAAATTTGAATAAATAAAAGAAATTTTCATATTTTAAATGAAAATCTTTAATTAATACACTTTAAACCGTTTCTTTCCCCTTTGAAAAAAAAATCTGAAACTTAAAATCACCTGTAGCTCCATTAATTGGCCCAATCGGCAATACTTAGTTTTTTTCAATTGAATTTCCATTCCAATTTCAGTCTTTGAATAGAAATTCGAACTAAAACATTTTCAACAGATTTTACCGAAGTTTTAAGTACTTCTGTTATAGAACTATCCTATTTCGAAGTTAATATCCTGAATTTATATATTTAGTATTATTTTCCAATCAACCATTTTCAAAATAAAACGAACTCATTGTTGGATTGTGAATTTCATTACGTAAATCTCAGAACATGTTAAAATAAATAAAAATATATTTAAATAAAAAAAAATATCAAAATAAACATGAAAATTTCTATGTTTATCATCTTATCTTTTCCCAGATTAAAATCATTCAAATGCTGAGTCTTGAACACTTAACCCTCCAAAGCCGTTCGGGTCAATATGACCCGAAGCGCACATTTCAAACATCTTTATCATCATTCCAATATACTGATGAACTGGTAGTTTTGACAGACCAAGTATGTTCTATGAAAATAATGAACAAGTTAACGCCAAAAAACTAAAATTTGAGTTTTTAAAATCGGTTCATTGAGAAATGAAATACAGCTAAGCAAAGCCAAAACTGGATGTCGTTTTTTTAAAGTAAGACTTTTTTCTACCGGAAGATCTGTCATAGCGGTAAAAACTTTCATTGGACCCCAACATATCTATACATTGTCGGATAGATGGATTCTTGACAATTTCAAACATCAATGAAATAATTGAATACAGAAAAGCTGTCAGAAGTTATGAGTATTTTAAAAATAAAATCGATTTTTCGGACTTTTAACTTTCTGAACCAGTTTCTGAAAACCTGGTAATACATATCGACTTTATTTTGAAATGTTCAGTAATTAGAATAAATTACCTACACAATGAATATAATATCATCAAAATCGGTTAACATTTACAGCCAGGAGAACGAAATCAAATTACAACTCATATTTCCCCGAAACGGATATTTAGCGAACGGCTTTGGAAGGTTAATTTCCATTTTAAATGTATGTTCTCAAAGGTAACTTTTGTCACATTTTAAAGAACAATTTAAAAAAATATTCTGTTTGTTTTTATCTGTTGTTTATCATGTTCTTCATTAAAAATTGTAAAACGCTTAACATTGTTAATTTTTTAAACTTTACATGTAAATGATTTTTCAAAAACTTGTTGCTCAAGCCCGTCGACAAAAGTTTGCTGGTTTTCCCCAGCACAGTCAATGAGAAGCCTAATTAACACTAAAAACGTTCAAGATTTCTGAAAATGAGGTTATGGAACATTTTCTGAAAATTAAACCAAATTGTGCATCCTCAAATTTGGTTTCTTTTGATTTCTATTATGATACTTTGATTGCTGTCGATCAACAAAAGGTCTCGAATGTGGTTTTACACTTAGGTAAACGTATTCCAATCGTTATATTTGTGCTAAACATTATATTTTTCGAAAAATTTAAAATTTCTGTCTTACCCGCCTTTTCTCTACTACTTACTAACAACATAATTCCACGTCGATTCTCTGGCCCATTTTTTTTAACGGATTTTGAATAAAAACTTAAGAATTTTATTAAGTGGTTTATAGGTTTAAGCAATGTTAATTTTCAGGAACTGCTATTTTCAATCAATCTAAGTTGAAGGCCCAATATGAAGGATGAAATCTCATAAAATTTTAGAGGATAAATTTTGGGAACGAATTAATTTTTTTTTATTTATCTGATCATTGGTATTTAAACATCTATAGGATCATTCATCCCTCAGAAACAAATTAGACAAAATTTAAGAATATTACAGATATTTTGTTTACTCAAAATAAGCATAACAGTCCTTGATTTTCATTCTATGTAGATGGACACCTTTAACGTTAATAACATAAAAGTTTTTTTTCTAATCGACTGAAGGGCTTTTAAATTAAAAAATAAATAAAAGTATTTACTGTATTCAGTTTTTCAAACAAAGAATACCGAATTGAATGAATTTATAATTCTTGATTCTTTGCCCTCCAAATTTCAAATTTAAATTCTTTAAATTTAATGTAGATATTAACAAATAAAAATTTAAACATTCATTGTTTCCATTGCAAAAGTTTAAACCGGAACTTATCCCAACAACGAATCAAAAGTAACTATACATCTCCGCAACTGCCTGAAGTAGATTCATAAACCGAGAGCCGGTCCTAATAACAGTTATTACTGGGCGTAAAATCAATTTACGGCCGAGTTTGAGTTTGGAGCTGTCCGTTTTCCCGATCCCTGTCGTTAGTTTGCTTAGCCAATGGGGCACCCCCAATCTCTGTACTTATGGCTGCTATTAGAGGTGAGATGTGTTGTCTTACTGAGCCTACCTTAATACATCCTCCAACGCAAAAACGGCATGACCACTAATTTAGACGCCTCGAGATCGTGCGTCCATGAGCTTGCATCCGAACCCACATATCAGGCAGAGAGGATCTTGTGTGATATGACGACGATGTCGAAAATGTAGCAGCAACAGCAGCAGAAGTCCGAAGGAAGGTTTCCCTCCACTCGGAAGAATGGAAACCGGACATATGTAGATACACACCTTATACAGGTGCTTCATTTTGTAATCCACTCACAGATGCCCCGACTGAAGGTAGCAAAACGTAAAGAGAGAAACAAAAACAACATCATCATTCGGGCTAAAATGTGACCAAAGGACGGACGATTCTTAAAACCTGCTACTAAATGTCGGTACAGAACCGAGTAGGACGGAGTTCAGGTACCGGCCAAATGTTTAGGCTCGAAAAGCACGTTCCCGTCCAGTTTCCGTCATTCACCGTCTTCTTTGAGTTGTGCAGCAGCAGCAGCAGCACAGAGCTATTATAAGAAGGAAAGCACGCATTTTGCATTCGCAAATACCTCCAGTGAGCTTATGATTGTTGGCCATCAGCCGGCAGCGGGTGGTCGACGGTTTTTGATTGAAAGAACAATCAAGGACGATTCATCAAATTTCAGTCAGACTCTGCTGTGTGAACCTGACTCTGGCTCTGATGACTTCGAGATTGAAAATTATCCTAATGATTTCTGGGAAGGACTTAATTTTACCCTTTATATTTATTTATACTATATCGCTTAGGAAACAGCATGTATAAAAATTTCATGTTGAAATCTATGGTTTCCTCTAAGAATTAACTTTATTTCTGTGACTTTCTGAAAGATTGAAATCTACAAGGCATTCAAATTGATAGCCATAAACTTGATTCAGAAGTCATGAAAACCTTATTTTTTTGAACGTTAAAAAAAAACATTCTACAATTATTGTATTTGGAATAGTTCAAGACATGAAATGAGCCCTAGGATGGCCCAAAAACTAGACTAAATATGTTCCGTTATCAAAACTTTGGGGCGGAGGTGGTGGGGATTTTCGAAATCCAAATGTATTTAAAAATGATAACAATTCCAAATACACACAATAAATTAGGAAATTTCTTTCAAACACTAATTTCTTCTCAAAATACTTCTCAAGACATAAACTCAAAAATTAAAAATGCTACTGATAAATTTTTTTTAATGTCTTTATTATAGAGATTTTCAGCGTTCAGCTGGAGTGACTTTTTCAGAAAATTAATATTCTAAGTTAGGAAGGAAAGATGATACAAAACCCACGTCTGAAGGCGGGGTTGGGAAAGTACGACAAAAAATATACACATTATTTACTTTTCATAACAGTTGAAATATCGCAGCTATATGTGGGCCAATTATAACAAAAACTATGTTTAAATATAGCAATTGGTTGGTGTTAAAATGTGTGAAAGTTTAGGAAGAGATAGTTGAAGTGCGTAAAATCTACAACCGATAAAGTACTGATAGTGAAGTCACGGTGTGTTTCTAGAAGATGTTTAAAAGAAGAAAAAAAACAGTAATTCTAATTTTTTCAAAAATTGAAAATTTAGCCTTTTCTGAGTCATCTCCAGGCAAAAAAAAAATTTGGTCGGTGAGTCCCCATACGATTTGTTTTTTTTTGAAGATGTATAGTCTATTTTTATAAATTTTCAAACTGAAAAATTATTCCAGTGCAATGGAATTGCAATGTTTTTCTTTAAACATTTCTTTTTTTCATTTTTATTCATGTCTTTGTCATTCTGAAACATAAAACAAATTTTAACGTCTAGAAAGATTAGTGATTTGGATTGAAAAACTTATTTCATATAAAATTTTTATTTGAAATATATTATTTGGAATATCCTCGTTATAATTGGTGCGTTGTAAATGTTTTTCAATTTATATTCATATGTGTATATCTTGGAAAACTAATTCTGGCTTGATTAAATAAAAAAAATCATAAATAACAACAGTCCAACATCCTTTGATTGGTTTCCAACGAAATATTAAACAAAAATCTTCTTATTAAAACTTGTTCTTTGAATTAATTACACAATATTTGTATGCTCAGTTGCATATGAATACGCATTTAAGAAAAAATCAAATTTATGATGATAACACTCGATTATGGTATTTTCTTATTTCTTTTACCTCAGTTTAAAATTTAAATAAATATTAGCAGACCAGTTTTCAATAGATTTTAAAATATAAAATTTAGTTAAAAGTAAAACTAATTGCACTGGAAGCCGTACATCTTCGGCTACATAACATCAATTTCCAATTACTTTTTCCCATATTGAAGGTGAATACATTTTATTTTCAATCACCTGAATTTCATTTTTGCGTAAGAATTTAAAAACTGTTGATATTTTTGAACAAATGAATTAAAGATGAAAAACAATTTTTTTTTCCAGGAGAAGTTTCAATTTTATCGACGGTTCAGACCAGATCTTTGCATCTTAATTTTTTTAGTTTTCATGATGTTCTATGGGTAATTCAAACTAATTGTTTCTAGAGGTTTTTACCACAACTGGTATAAAATTGAAGAAATTCATGCTTCATTAATTTTCTAATAAATATTAAAGAAAAACTGCAGTGTTCAGTAGATCAACTTAACTAAAGTATGGGAGCAACAAAACATGATGAATTCAACGTTTCTCAGGCTAGATTGCTATCGATCATTTGCGATTCACTTTTGCCAACAATACTGTTGATTTTTGTGAATTTAAGATCGACAAAAAGATAGAAGTGCTTTTTTCTTGGAATAAATTCAAATTTATCACAGTTTAAACTAGATTCCTCCATTTTTTTAAATTCCTTAAAACTTTGAAATTCAATTTTAAACAAAGAGTTGAAGAGATTATTAAAATAATATAGTGGGTTGAAAACTATAGAAGCTAGGATTATCTAACCTTAAAAGTAATGCTTGCTTTTTGAATAGAATAGGAGAATCACAGTGTAGAGGAGGATTACTAAAATTGGGCTTAAAAATGGAAATAAAACGTTTGATAAAACACTCCAGTCTTATAATGATCATTTTATCAAACGAAAGTAACATGCAAAATTTGGGCAAGATTAAACTGCTGTAGTGACTTGTATTGAGTCTGAAGTGCGAAAGGGGTTTTAAGACCGGAGAAGTATGAAAACTGAATTCTCATCAAAAATTGTTTTTAACGGATCGTTAACTTTTGAATATTGATTTTCTTCATTTATTTAAAGCTTTAACTAAGGCACACGTTTCTAATCCAGATCGCATAACGTTAAGCGTTATCACAAAAAAATTATAGCGATTCCTAGTATTAACTGATTTTCTTAATCATTGAAGCTTTTTAATTGAATACCCTTGAATGTTTCTACAATCAGAATATCTAAAGATATTGAATTCAAATGCATTTTTCTTGATCATTCCAATAATTTCAGATAATTAAACCCTCTCAGACTGCTGACAGAATTTGCCAGCTGATTTTTAAATTTTAGGATAAGAAGATTTTTTTCAATCTTTTTCGTTTTAACGGTTCGGTAACTAGTTTGAAATAATTTTAAATTTTTTTCGAAGTTTTTGATAGGATTGTTGAGCTACCAGTTCAAATTAAAAATATTGAAAGTAAGAACTAAGAGAATTAGCACCTCTGAAATTACAAACACTTAAAATATATGTATATTTATTAAAGATTTCAAATAGAAAATTTTCAAAAAAAAAAAACTTGAATAGGGGGTCTCTGATCAAATATTTTTATATTTGTTGGAAATGATCCGGGAAAAGCTCTTCTTTCTGCCTATGCAAACATTAGCGTTACAGTATATTTTTCTTTAAGTTCTTCTACGTAACACACCGTGAAGTACCTTTGCCCCTGTGTATCTATATATGTATATAAAATTAATTTCTGTCTGTCTGTTCCCTATAGATTCGAAAACTACTGAACCGATCATCGTGAAACTTGGCATCTGAGGATTTTTGGGACCGGAATGGTTCGTATAATAGTTACAAACCGCTCCGATATAGGGAGGGGGGGGGGGGGGGGGAGGCTCCCATACAAAAATATCATAATACATGACACAATTTGATTAATTTTGAAGTGATTTTCATCAAATTTTCTACACAAACATAATTTAACAAAAATAAATGACTAATAATTTTGATTAATTAACTGATAAATAACCGCGCTGAGTTGTTGTTGTTTTCATCGACTTTTTTCGGCGTAAATTAAAACAAAATTACTCGCCAAACATTATTTTGGTAAGCAGGTTTTGATATATTTGGATGAGAAGTTGTATTGAAATATCTGTTTGTTGAAATTTGATTATGATCAAATTTTGCTCAAAATGTAGTTTTTGGTGTCATGAAATTACTTAAAGTACTTTTTTTCTAATCGTTTTTATTCAGGGGGGCTGCTATTGGCTGGTAAACGGTGGATAATGTGCAACACGAGACCCCATAGTGGTCATATCACCTCTTATTCACAACTCCTATCTCTACCTCCCCGCGGTACCGGCTGGGATGCGAGTAACCTAAGCGGAGATCGGGTACCCAACCCCGGTGGATGCTTTGGTCGCATGCAGACTGAGAAGGTGGCCGCACGCGTCTGTTCCCCAGGTCAGGGGCGGCGTGCAACAACAACCGAGCGTCTGTTCTCCAGGTCAGGGGCGGCTCAAACAGCGTCTGTCTTGCAGCAAGCGGCTGAATTTATGAAATGCGGCTCCCGCCAGCTAAGTCCAAGATGGCAGCCCCATCGCGGGATAGGGACTTTAGGCTAACAACCTACTGCTCCTGATATCTTGTATTGTTACAGAAACTGAGAGAAGAAATAACCGAATTGGAACTTTGGCAACGACTTTTAGCATGAAAACACGGACTAGAATTGGAACTTGGAATGTTTTGACCCTTGCCCAGCCAGGAAAGCTGGCTCAACTTGCTAGAGAAGCTGGCCGCCTCAAGCTAGAGATATTGGGACTGAGCGAAGTCCGTTGGCCTAACACTGGAGAACACAAGACACAGTCCGGGCAAGTACTGCTTTACTCTGGCATACGAGGAGAATATGCTACTCGGGAACGAGGAGTTGGTTTCCTGTTAAGCCCGCAGGCCCATGCGGCCCTCATAAGATGGGAACCGATAAACGAAAGAATAATCGTAGCCAGATTCAGAACACGGGTTAGAAACCTTACAATGGTTCAGTGTTATGCGCCAACTGACGTTGCCGATTTGCAGGAGAAAGAGCAGTTTTACAGTCAATTGAACAGCGTGGTTGAGAGAATTCCGAAGGGTGACATTCAAATCCACTTAGGCGACTTCAACGCAAAGATTGGCTCCGATAATCAGGACTTTGAGCGCATCATGGGGCGCCATGGTCTAGGACAGATGAACGAAAACGGAGAGCTGTTTGTAGAATTTTGTGGCAACAACAACATGGTGATCGGTGGATCGCTCTTCCCCCATCGACCAGCACATAAGGTCACTTGGGTATCCCGAGATGGCCGAACAGAAAATCAAATTGACCACATCTGCATCAGCCGAAAATGGAGAAGGAGCCTTCTTGATGTCCGCAACAAACGAAGCGCAGACATTGCATCTGACCATCACCTCGTCCTTGGCGAAATACGACTGAGAGTTGCGCGTGTCCAACGGCGCGAGGAGAAAGTCGGGTGTCGATACGACGTCCGCCGGTTGGAGAATCCAGAGGTGAAAAGGGCATACGTTGAACAGCTAGAATCCCGAGCCTCGGAATTGCCGACAGACGGAACAGTCGAAGAACAGTGGTGTGGAATCAAGAATGCCTTTATCACGACGAGCCATGGTACTCTCGGTAAAGTTTGTGGAAGACGAAGTGAATGGATGTCGGATGAAACCTGGAGGATGATCGATGATCGGAGGAAGGCGAAAGTCGGAATTGAGCAGGCATGTACCGGGTCAGCCAAAGCAGCCGCCCGCTTACGATATGCGGAGCTGGAAAAGGCAGTTAAACGAGCTTGTAGACGAGACAAGAGAGCCTGGACAAACTCCCTAGCCGAAGAGGGAGAAAGAGCCGCCGCCATTGAAGATATCCGATTATTATATGATATTTCTCGCCGCCTTAGTGGTGCAAGGACTAATGCAAGAATGCCGCTGAAAAACCGAGCAGGTCAGCTGCTGACAGATCGAACAGATCAGCTCAAGCGTTGGACTTCAACTTTTCCGAGTTACAAATAGCAATGGCCAACAGAACCCGCAGCTCGAGGCGCCCACAGTAAGTCGCATTAATGGCGTCAACTCGGAAGCGCCCTCGCTGGCTGAAATAGAAGCGGCAATCAAGGACATGAAATCCAACAAAGCGCCTGGAATCGATTGCATTCCTGCTGAAATGCTAAAAGCCGACCCTGCCTTGTCAGCACAAATGTTGCACCGTCTTTTCGCTGACATTTGGGATACTGCAACATTCCCGGCCTACTGGATGCAGGGTATCCTCGTAAAGGTCCCAAAGAAAGGAGACCTGACAGAGTGCGGTAACTGGCGTGGCATAACTTTGATCTGTACAACACTCAAAGTACTCTGCAAAGTGATCCTGAACAGGATCCAGGAGAAAATCGACGCTACACTCCGACGGCAACAAACTGGATTCCGATCCGGACGATCATGTGTGGACCACATCACAACGCTAGCTGTGTGGTGGCGGCTTATAGAATACTACCACTGGGATACTGGTCCACGTCGTAAAAGGCGACTTATCCAGTACTTCCCATATGCGTTAGTCATTCTTCAAATGCGACTATCACATTGGGAGGGGGGGAAACTTGGCTTGGGATTTTGAAGTTCTAAGCCAAGTTTTCTTCAGGGAGGATTCACCAATTGTGCTTATTGCTATTAATGCGCATGCACGAGTTGAATTCTCCTAAATTTTGTAAACACCCGCTTCAGGGTGGTTCTGTGCCTGTGGGCCCCAAAGTGGGGGTAGGAGGGTGTATAATAATCCTACCTTAAGCAGAACGTTGTTAAGGTCTGCACTATAGCCAGGCACTGGTGCAAAGGGCCGTATTTTTCCTGGCAACTCGTGGGATTCAGATTATACACACGATTTTTAAATTTTCATCCTGTATGGGATACCCCGCTTCATGCGTCGATATGAAGGTGCAGGGGTTCTTGTGTGTGATGGAAATATGTGTGGAATTCTTTGATAGAAATGCTTTCTATTAAGGTTGAGAGGAGTAAGCCATGATTTTTGGGCATCACACGCGTTTTTGTTTTCGTCCATAATTTTTTTTAATTAAATTACAATAAAACTAAAAATTTTCAAATTAAACATTGGAAAATGAGAGATTAAGTGACTGGTGGTTGTTTCCGAAGTGGTTCGTACTTTGTTTCGGCATGCTGAATCCTGGTTGAGGGAGTGCGGTAGGAATTCTAAAGTCAGCTGCTCCGGACTAGAGGAAAAGTTTTCTGACGAAAACTTCCAAGACTTATTTGGTGAGATCAAACCTTTTCTATTATATTAAACGTTATTTCCCTTATACACATTGTCATTAGATTAGTGTAGCTATTTTCAAATCATGCTGTAGGTATTTAAATAATCCATATGAAGCGTTTGGTAGGGAACTCCACGCTTTATTCCTCCCCTTGCTCCAGAATCTTTTGCGGTAATTACCACATGGTTGGCCTGGTCGTAGTTATCCCTGCAATGCATGTTGTATGTAACAGAGATAACGTTGAAAAGAAAAATGAAGGACGAAAGTCTTTTCATTTTCCAGGATGCTTACACGTTTTGGCTATGTTGGTAAAAGAAGAAGAAGAAGAAGAAGAAATGCTTTCTATTAAGGTTGCACAGATAAATCTGCAGCACAAAAGAACCGCTACACTTAACTTATGTCGTTTAATCCTTAATGGAACTGCATCAATCGCCTTGGTGCAAGAACCCTATTTCCGAAATGGAACTTTTTACTTAGGGAATTTGCTCAAACCAAACTTTACTGTGTTCAGTGTAATTGGAATGACTAATGCCCGAATAATGCCTCGTGCATGTATATTGATAAACAATTCTTTAAATGCAACACTCATACCCAATCTAACAACAAGAGATATTTGCGTCGTTCAGGTTTCGCTGCCTGATAGAAAATACGTCTACTGTTCAGCATACTCATCATATGAACAATCATCCCCTACGGATGATTTAAAAAATGTCATTTCATTCTGTGAATCACAAAATACACCTCTTGTAATAGGCTGTGATGCCAATGCTCATCATTTTGTATGGGGTAGCTCAGATATCAATCTGAGAGGCTCAAATTTAATGGAATATTTAAGCAGCACTGATTTAGAAATTCTAAATGTAGGAAATAAACCAACTTTTGTTAGGTGTGACAGAGAAGAGGTGATTGACATCACACTTTGTTCTAGAACAATTTCTCAGGAAATTTCAAATTGGCATGTGCCTAACGAAGAATCGATTTCTGACCACAGGTTTATCTATTTTGAACACTCAGGTGAGTTTTTAGAAACAATTACATTCAGAAACCCAAGAACAACTAATTGGGACCTTTATTTGGAGCATATTGCTATTAAATTTCATGGATATACACCTGAAATTACTACTCCTTCTGAGTTGGATGAAGTGGTTGAAAAAACCACCGAAATTATTTTAAATTCTTATGAAGAAGCGTGTCCCGTACGAACGTTGAAATTCAACAAAAACAGTACACCATGGTGGAACTCAAATCTCAGTAAATTACGAAAAAACTGCAGACGCTCTTGGAACCGAAGGCGCACGGAAGGTTTTGATGCCTTCAAGTTGGCTCGCAGAGCTTACCGGAAAGCAACAAGAGCTGCCGAACGCTCAAGTTGGCAGAGCTACTGCACAAACATTTCAAGCTTGCACGAAGCAAGTAGGTTAAATAAAGTCTTAGCCAAATCAAAAGATTATCAGGTTTCATACCTTAAAACCCCTAGTGGTGATTATACATCAAACGACGAAGAAACATTAAGTTGTCTATTCAATACTCACTTTCCAGGATGTGTTGATCAAGATTCATCGATAGAGCCTGAGTTCTTTTCTGGAAGTCTAGATTCCTTGCATTTTGCTCGGAAAATAGTTACTACAGAATCGATCAAATGGGCAATCGATGGTTTTGCTCAATACAAATCTCCTGGAAGTGACGGTTTATTTCCAGTTTTGCTTCAAAAAGGTTTCGATCATTTCAAACACATATTAAGAAAAATAATGATAAGCAGTTTTGCTCATGGATATATTCCTAAACTTTGGCGGCAGATAGCCGTGAAATTCATCCCTAAAGGGGGACGATCATCATACGACGAAGCCAAAAGCTTTCGTCCTATTAGTCTAAGTTCATTTCTATTAAAAGCACTTGAACGTTTAATTGATCATCATATCAGGCAAGAATGCCTTGTCCAACATCCGCTTAATGCGACACAACATGCATACCAAACAGGAAAATCAACATTAACTCTTCTGCACAACGTAGTACATAATATTGAAAATAGTTTTTCACAGAAAGAATCATGTCTAGGAGCATTTCTTGACATAGAAGGAGCATTTGATAATGTCTCGTTTACATCAATAATGGATGCGGCACTACTTCATGGAGTGCCTAGTGTTATAACTAACTGGATAAGCGCTATGCTAAGTAACAGGAATCTTCATTCGTCTTTAAGACAGGCTTCAATAACAAAAGTTAGCACACGTGGTTGCCCACAGGGAGGTGTACTATCACCTCTTTTGTGGAACCTAGTTGCAGACGGCTTGTTGAGAAAACTCAATGACCGTGGAATACCAACCTATGGATTCGCAGATGATTATCTTCTGCTGGTAAGAGGTTTGTGCATAAGCACATTATTTGATATAATGCAACAAGCTCTGCGCTCTGTTGAACGATGGTGTTCTCATGTAGAACTTTCAGTTAATCCTCTAAAAACTAATATTGTTTTATTTACTAAAAAACGTATCACCCGCGGGGTGCGCCCTCTGCTGTTTTATGGTTCCGAAATCACCGTGTCTAATCAAGTTAAATATTTGGGTGTCATTCTTGACTCCAAATTAAACTGGTCTGATCACATCGAATTCAGAATCAAAAAAGCATGCATGGCCTTCGGACAATGCCGACGTGCAATCGGAAAAAACTGGGGACTCAAACCCAAACATATTCACTGGATTTATTCCACAATAGTAAGACCAATTCTGGCCTATGGGTGTCTAGTGTGGTGGCAGAAAGGAGAAGTTTCAACAGTTCGGACTAAACTAAATCACCTTCAAAGAATGTGTCTTTTGGGGATGTCCGGATCGTTCACTACAACTCCTACTGCAGCACTAGAGGCTCTGTTTTCTATCAAACCTCTACACTTGTTCCTAAAACAGGAAGCCTTCTCATGTGCTTTTCGTCTACAGGCAGTTGGTCTCTGGCTGTCAGGAAATATCGAAAGATCATTGAGTCATACAAATGTGTGGCCTGAATTAGTTAGATTTAACAAGTTTAATCTAGCGCCAAACGATTTAACACTCTCGAGTAGTTTTCCCTACATGGGGTTTAAAGTCAAATTTCCTTCTCCTCAAGAATGGTTATCAGGTTTCGTAGAGGACCAAATGTCCTCTCATATTGTATTCTATACTGACGGTTCATTATCAAACGGCCGTGCAGGTGCAGGAATTTACTGTCACGAGTTGAACATAGAATATGCTCAACCTCTAGGAAAATATTGTACAGTCTTTCAGGCTGAGCTATATGCTATTTTGTATGGAGTGCAAATTGCACTTCAAAAGAAGATTATGTTCAGAACAATTTATTTCTGTTCAGATAGCCAAGCAGCTATCAAATCACTCAGTGCTTCCAGTTCTAGATCAAAACTGGTAATCGCATGCCGGAAAGCAATCGAAGAACTTGCTGAAGGCAACGGATTAAACCTTCTATGGGTACCCGGACATAAGGGAATTTTTGGAAACGAGTGCGCCGACGAACTCGCTAGAGCTGGGTCGGAAAAGGAATTTTACGGACCAGAGCCGGCTGTCCCAATATCACCATGTTGGTTCAGAAACCAAATTCAAACTTGGTCCTCTAACCAGCATGAACGATACTGGGAAGAGTTGGACACTTGTCGTCAACTATCACATGCACAACATTCAGCGTGCTGAATCTCCAGTATGTGGTAGTTGTGAATCAGATGTGGAAGATCCCTTCCATCTTATATGTAACTGTCCCTCATTTGCCAGACTACGTTTTCGTACTCTGGGATCTTACGCTTTAAGCGAATCTGAGTTTAAGAAATTAAACTTAAAAAACATTCTATCATTCCTTACCGAATGTAGAAAAGAGCTTTAATGCGAAGGTGGAGCAAGTTAGCAGTAAACAAGAATTGTATGCCCTATCGAAAAACATCAACAAGCGTGGACTGTTTTCTTCCAACTCAACTTCATCTCCAGAGCAACCGGAACCAAAGCGTGTCCAAAACTAAATAATCATACGGAACAGCAAACTCAAACTTTTATTTTAAAATGAATACTTCAAATTTCAATTATTATTATGAAACAATAGAATCTTTAAATAAAAATACAACAAGCTCAAACTCTCGTTTTACTTTGCGTCTAATGCAATTAAATGCTAGAGGTTTGAACAACTTAAGCAAAGTCGATGATATAAATTTTGTTCTTGAGCAATACGTGAATAAAATTGATGTGATCGTTATTGGAGAAACTTGGCTCAAAACGCATGCGGCACAATCTTTAAACTTTCTGGGATACAAGGGGATATTTTCTTGTCGCCACGATAGAGATGGTGGTGGACTTGCGGTTTTCTATAAAGAAGATCTCTCTTGCGACGTAGTCATCAATTACTATTCGGAAGGATTCCACCACATTCATGTAACAACTGAACTAGATTCTCAATTACTTCATCTACATGCCATTTATCGACCTCCTTCATTTAGTATGCCTCTATTTCTGGATAAACTGGAGAGTTTACTAGCTAGTACTAGAAGAGGTGACCCATGTTTAATCGTCGGAGATATCAACATCCCAGCCAACAAAACTCATATCGACTCTACTAGAGACTATTGCTCCATGTTAGACAGTTACAATTTCGCTATAACCAATACGTTTGTAACAAGACCAATAAGTGGTAATATATTGGACCATGTCGTATGCTCGGAAGCTATTGTTGACAGAGTAATTAATGAAACCTTATTATCCGATATAAGCGACCATTGTATAATTTTTTCGAGCGTTAGCCTGGCTAGACGTATTTTCAAAACTATTCTCCAGAAAACCATAGTTGATTATACAAAAGTTGACGCTGAATTCGAAAACTCGACCCGCAATATCTCCGCTAGTTCTGCATCAGAAAAACTCGAATATGTGATCAATCTGCACAAGAATCTCCTTAAAAAATACTCTAAAAAAGTTGAAATTCAAGCCAAAGTAAAAGGTTTCTGCCCTTGGATGAATTACGATGTTTGGGAGTTGCTTAAAGCCAAAAACAATCTCCTAGCACGATGCAAACGCCACCCACATGATTGTCGACTCAAGGAATTACTTGTACAGATGTCTAAAAAAGTTCAACAAGCCAAAACGCTAGCTAAAACAAGTTACTACGGATCACTTTTCCAGTCCTCAAATCAAAAAGCAATGTGGAATACTATAAACGCTCTGACCAATCGAAAAAATGTGAAAGCAAACAAAATAACACTCAACATAAACGAAAAGCTCACCAGTAACCCTTCGTCTGTCGCAAGTCACTTCAACGAGTTTTTTGCGAATATAGGCCCGCAGCTTGCCTCAACTATTAGTAGTCAACGAAATATAAATAAATATGGGACGTTGACCAATGCTATCCCAGAGTCTATTTTTCTTACTCCTACAACTGAACAAGAAGTATTGATCAGAATACATCATTTGGATTCAAAAAAAAGCATCGGACCCGATGAAATTAGTGCACTTTTTGTGAAAAAACATCATGTTTTGTTCGCAAATCTGCTAAGAGATGTGTTTAATGAAAGCGTAGCTACCGGAACCTTTCCGAATTTTCTGAAAGTCGCTCGAATCGTTCCAATTCATAAAAGTGGGCCCAAAAATGACGTAAACAACTATAGACCAATATCTGTCCTCTCAGTATTAAGCAAAATCTTGGAGCAGCTACTAGTTTTTCGAATAACTAGTTTCCTCAAGTCACACGAACTCCTCTACAGCCATCAGTACGGATTTAGAACAGGATCTAGTACTGTAACCGCAGCTAGTGATCTATCCAAGGAAATTTACGATGCATTTGAAAACCAACAATACGCCGCAGTTCTCTTCCTCGATCTTAAAAAAGCCTTCGATACCGTCGATCACATATTGTTGTTGGAAAAACTGAAGTTTTACGGAATCCGAGGAAAAGCGAACGATCTTATTAAAAGTTACCTATCAAATCGTCTCCAGTACGTGGGAGTAAATGATACCGAAAGTGCACTTAGACCGATGTCAGTTGGTATACCTCAAGGAAGTAACATAGGACCGTTCCTGTTTTTAATATACGTGAATGATCTACCGAAGCTTGCACTCGATGGAAGAACCCGCCTGTTTGCTGACGATACATCGCTGACCTATGTTGGAAGAGACACTAATGAACTGGTAAATCGCATGGAACATGATATGCAGATACTAATGGGATTCTTCTCAGAAAACCTGTTATCACTAAATTTATCAAAAACCAAATACGTCATATTTCACTCACCTAGAAAGCGAGTCGAAGAGGTCCGAGAGTTAACTATTGGCTCTACGATTATCGAAAAGGTCGATAATTACAAATATCTTGGGTTGATGTTTGACACCAAACTATCATGGCAGCCTCACATTAATCTTATTAAAAACGATGTTAGCTCAGCTTGTGGCCTGTTATGGAAGGTGTCTAAGTTTGTTCCTACAAAACAGTTAGAGGCCATGTACCTGGCGTTCGTGCAATCCAGATTAAATTACATGGTTTCAATATACGGAAGCGCCACAAAAACAAAACTAAAATCGCTTCAAGCTACTCAAAACCGATGCTTGAAAACGATTTATAGAAAACCACGATTACATCCCACAGTAAACCTGTACGAAGAAGCTACCAAATCAATATTACCCATCCTAGCACTAAGGGAATTACAATGCCTTACACAAGTGCACAACAAATTAAACAACCAATCAACCCATCACAACGAAACGCTAAATTTCCGTATCCATAGATACAATCTGAGAAGTAATCGTATGCTAGATATTAGTCGTCCAAAGTCTAATCTCACTAAATCGTCTCCCAGTTATTTCTCCAAGTCCAAGTACAACCAACTTCCTAACATATTGAAAGAAGAAAGGAACTTGATAAAATTTAAAAATATGTGTAAACAACACATCCGCTGCAAAATCTCCGATTACATTTAGTAAAAACCATCCACCGATGTGTCACTAACTGATCCATAAACCCAGTGTACCTCCTTCAAAGAGATTATATCTCGCTGGAGGTACCAAGCAGCCACCAGTCCTCATCATCTGCGCGTCAACCATTATAAACAGTCGACTAATGCCACTTTTGCAAAATATTTTCTTATTTTCTTCCCTCCACCGAGCCACTACCACCAGCCGCCGCCCACCGCCGACCACCGCCGCTCACCCGCCACACAAACCGCCACCCACCGCCACCTACTACCACCCATCGTCACAAACCATCAATAGCCAATTGAGTTATCACAAAGTGTGAATTGTGAATGAAGAACAAAATTGTATCAACCTTAATGAAAAAATCATATGAAAAAAAAAAATTAAAATAAAATAGTGAGGAGGTTTTATGCCCTTTGGAGGAGTCGTAACTAAACTGCTCCAGGGGACTTTTCCCTGCTCAAAAAAAAAAAAAAAAAAAAAATGCTAATAATCCCTAGTGGAAAGGCTTTATGCCATCTTAAATAGATTGAATTTATTTCTTCCTTTTATAGGTTTTTCAGGTTTCTCAGGTAAATGATGAAATCTTGGATAAAAAAGGCTAGGCACAATTTTCCCGTATGTTTGGATAACGTGCCGCTATTAAGCCTACCCCCATTCTGATACCTGATACCTGCACCGTCTTTTCGCTGACATTTGGGATACTGCAACATTCCCGGCCTACTGGATGCAGGGTATCCTCGTAAAGGTCCCAAAGAAAGGAGACCTGACAGAGTGCGGTAACTGGCGTGGCATAACTTTGATCTGTACAACACTCAAAGTACTCTGCAAAGTGATCCTGAACAGGATCCAGGAGAAAATCGACGCTACACTCCGACGGCAACAAACTGGATTCCGATCCGGACGATCATGTGTGGACCACATCACAACGCTACGAATAATACTGGAACAAATCAACGAATTCCAGGACTCTCTTCTGCTGGTGTTCGTTGATTTCGAAAAAGCATTTGACCGACTGAACCACGAAAACATCTGGGCTGCTCTTAGACGACGAGGGGTCCCAGAGAAACTAGTCCATCTCATCGAAGCACAGTACGAGGCATTTTCGTGCAAGGTCTTGCACGACGGTCTCTTGTCCGAACCAATCCCGGTAACTGCTGGAGTGAGACAAGGATGTATTTTGTCACCGCTGCTTTTTCTCATCGTAATGGATTAGATCTTGACTGGATCGATTGACTGTAGACCAAACCTAGGATTGCCGTGGAATCCTTCAACCATGGAGCAACTGAACGACCTTGACCTGGCAGACGATATTGTTTTGCTCGCCCAAACACAACAAGACATGCAGAGCAAACTCGACGACCTCACCGAAAGTTCCAAGGCAGCAGGTCTCAAAATCAATGTCGGAAAGACCAAGTCGATGGAAATCAATACAGAAAATCGTTCCAATTTCGTGGTAGCTGGACAACAAGTTGAGACAGTGGAGTGCTTCCAGTATCTTGGTAGCCAGATTACGCCTGATGGTGGTACCAAGAAGGATATCGAAACCCGGATCAGAAAAGCCCGATTTGCGTTTGCGAGTCTCCGAAACATCTGGCGGTCACGCCAGATCTCTCTACGAACTAAGATCCGAATCTTCAACTCAAACGTCAAATCCGTATTGCTGTACGGGTGTGAAACTTGGTGCACATATGCGGTGACGACGCGAAAACTGCAAGTTTTTGTGAACCGCTGCCTGCGGACCATCATCCGCGCTTGGTGGCCTGGCAACTGGATCTCAAACGTTGAACTTCATCGCCGGTGTCATCAAAAGGCGCTAGAAATCGAGATTCGGGAACGTAAGTGGAGATGGATTGGGCACACGCTGCGAAGAGATGAAAACGAGATTTGCAGAGAGGCGCTTGACTGGAATCCAGATGGGCATCGAAGAAGAGGCAGGCCCAAAAGCTCGTGGCGGCGAAGTCTAGCAGCTGAAATCCGCACAATTGACGAGAACCTTGGCTGGCAGCAAGTGAAGACGCTGGCTCCGGATCGCCAGCAGTGGAGATCTTTTATCTCAGCCCTATGCGCCGGTCAATCGGCGCTGGACCCTTAGGTAGGTAGGTAGGCTGCTATTCAAAATAAATTGAAACATGTTATTTATTTATTTTTTATTTACATAGTATTCCGTCTCACGACATAACTTGACGAACATAATTCCTAAAATTCACTCGGTCCATGGCAACCGTTCTCCAATTTCTCGGGCACCCCACGTTCGCCAGATCACGCTCCACTTGGTCTAACCACCTCGCTCGTTGCGCCCCCGCTCGTCTTGTTCCTACCGGATTCGTAGCGAACACCTGTTTTGCAGGACAGTCGTCCGGCATTCTCGCAACATGTCCCGCCCAGCGTATCCGGCCGGCTTTCACCACCTTCTGGATACTGGGTTCGCCGTAGAGTCGCGCGAGCTCGTGGTTCATCCTTCGCCTCCACACTCCGTTCTCCTGTACGCCGCCAAAGATGGTTCTTAACACTCGTCGCTCGAATACCCCGAGTGTACGCAGGTCCTCCTCGAGCAATATCCATGTCTCGTGCCCGTAGAGAACAACCGGTCTAATAAGCGTCATATACAGGTTACACTTCGTGCGAGGGCAAAGTCTTCTCGACCGCAGTTGCTTGTGGAGTCCATAGTAGGCACGACTTCCGCTGATAATTCGCCTCCGGATCTCACGGCTGGTGTCATTGTCTGCGGTCACCAGTGAGCCGAGATAGACAAAGTCTTCGACTATCTCCAGCTCGTCGCCGTCGATCGTGACCTTGTTATTAATGGACAAGCGGGTTCGGTCGGTCTCGGATCCGCAGGCCAGCATGTACTTCGTCTTGGACGTATTAATCATCAACCCAATCCTTCCTGCTTCGCGTTTCAGTTTGCGGTAGATCTCCTCCACCGCCGCAGATGATCTGCCGACTATATCAATGTCATCGGCAAAGCAGATAAGTTGACTGGATCTGTTGAAAATCGTGCCCCGCATTTCGCCCACCGCTCGTCGAATAACACCTTCTAGCGCCACGTTGAACATCATGCAGGATAGACCATCACCTTGTCGAAGCCCCCTGCGCGATTCGAATGAACTCGACAATTCACCCGAAATCCGCACACAGCACTGCGTTCCATCCATCGTCGCCTTGATCAGTCTGATTAGCTTCCCGGAAAAGCTGTTTTCGTCCATGATTTTCCATAGCTCGTTACGGTCGATCGTGTCGTATGCGGCTTTGAAGTCGATGAATAGATGATGCGTAGGGACTTGGTGTTCACGGCATTTTTGGAGGATTTGCCGTAATGTGAATATCTGGTCCGTCGTAGACCGTCCCTCCATGAAGCCGGCCTGATGACTTCCTACGAATCTGTTTGCTTGTGGCGTGAGGCGGCGGAGTAGGATTCGGGACAACACTTTGTAGGCGGCATTGAGGACAGTGATCGCTCGGTAGTTCTCACAGTCCAATTTGTCGCCCTTCTTGTAGATGGGGCATATTACCCCTTCCTTCCACTCCTCCGGTAGCTGTTCTATGTCCCAGATCCGGATTATCAACCGGTGTAGGCAATCGGCCAACCTGTCCGGGCCCATTTTGATGAGTTCAGCTGCGATGCCATCCTTCCCAGCCGACTTGTTTCTATTCAGCTGGCGAATGGCTTCCTTAACTTCACTCGTCGTTGGGAGTGGCTCCTCTTCGTCGTTGGCTACGCCGGCGATGTACCTTCCCCCACCGTCTTGATCTCCTGCATGTGCGCCGTTCAGGTGTTCATCGAAGTGCTGCTTCCACCTTTTGATCACCTCACGATTGTCCGTCAGGATACCCCCGTCCTTATCCCGGCACATTTCGGCTTGCGGCACGAAGCCTTTGCGGGATGCGTTGAGTTTCTGATAGAACTTTCGTGTTTCTTGGGAACGATGCAGCTGCTCCAGCTCCTCGAGCTCCTCCTCCTCCAGGCGGCGCTTTTTCTCCTGGAAAAGTCGAACTCGCTGCCTCTTCCGCTGTCGGTGATTTTCCACATTTCGACGGGTGCCTCTTTGCACTACTGCCGCCCGCGCGGCATTCTCTTCGTCCATCACCCTCCTACACTCCTCGTCGAACCAGTCGTTCCGTCGAGATCGCTCCACATAACCGATGACGTTCTCCGCAGCACTGTTGATGGCTGTTTTGATGGTATCCCAACAGTCCTCGAGAGGGGCTTCGTCAAGCTCGCCCTCTGCCGGCAGCGCTGCTTCGACCGATTGCGCGTAGTCTGCCGCGACCTCAGGTTGCTTCAGTCGCGCGATATTTAACCGAGGCGGGCGCCGGTTTCGCGTGTTGTTCACTACGGAGAGTTTTGGGCGCATCTTCACCATCACCAGATAATGGTCCGACTCGATGTTGGCGCCCCGACAAGATCTGACGTCGATGATGTCTGAGAAGTGCCGGCTGTCGATCAAAACGTGGTCGATCTGTGATTGAGTTTGGTACGGTGATCTCCAGGTGTACTTGTGTGGGAGGCGGTGCTGAAAAAAGGTACTACGTACGGCCATTCGTTTGGAGGCGGCGAAATCAATGAGTCTGAGGCCGTTTTCGTTGGTCAGCTGGTGCGCGCTGAACCTTCCAATTGTCGGTTTAAATTCCTCCTCCTGGCCGACCTGAGCATTGAAATCCCCGATGACGATCTTGATATCATGTTTTGGGCAACGGTCGTATTCACGCTCCAGCTGCGCGTAGAATTCGTCTTTGTCGTCACCGGTACTTCCGAGGTGAGGGCTGTGCACGTTGATGATGCTGATGTTGAAGAACCGGCCCTTGATTCTCAACCGGCACATTCGTGAGTTGATCGGCCACCACCCGATCACGCGCTTTTGCATCTTTCCCATCACTATAAAAGCTGTTCCAAGCTCGTGTGTGTTGCCGCAGCTCTGGTAGATGGCACGACCATCTGGATACGTTCGTACCGTGGAGCCCTTCCAGCATACCTCCTGCAGCGCTACGATGTCGAATTTGCGGCTCTTCAATTCGTTGGAGAGCACATGGGTACTGCCCACAAAATTTAGAGATCGGCAGTTCCATGTTCCAAGTTTCCAATCGCTAGTCCCTTTTCGTCGCGTGGGTCTTTGCCGATTTCCATCCGAAATTTGTTGTTCGTTATTCGTTGCTTATGTTTTTTAGTAGTCACAGGCTCGCAAGGCCCGCAGCTAACCCCACTATCTCGCAGGAGGACCGTCGTGATGTTGCTGTTTTGGGTCCCGAACACCACCAGGACGTTGTTGCACTCCGCACGCCGCCCCTAACATGGAGAACAGACGCGTGCGAAGCCCCCTAACTCATTCTGCATGCGACCAAAGCATCCACCGGGGTTGGGTACCCGATCTCCGCTAAGGTTGCTCGCACCCCAGCTAGTACCACGGGGAGGTAGAGAATCAGAGTTGCAGACAAAAGGTGATATGACCACTACCCGAAGGTTGGGTGTATGGGGTCTCGAGTTGCACATTGTCTACTTCACTAGCCAAATTGAAACATGATAAATTCAAATAACTTAGAAAAAAATATTAAAAAAATGAAAAACATAACCGTTTTGTTCACATGAGATAATTCATTGATTGGCAAACAAACGAATTTTACTGAATTACATTAGGCTGGAACAAATATCAATTTCTTCTTTTGTCACGCCCCCCCTTCGGAATTTCCAAAAAACCCGAAGGGAGAAATAAATAAAGTTTGAAGTATTTTACGTAAATTTTGCAAAAATTCAAGTATCCGAAGGATTACAAGACTAAAAATCAAATTTTGGAAGTTGGAAGTTATTTCACCTTTTTGGATTCTTGATTTTATTGAATTTTTCGTAAAAAATTACTTGATTCATATGTTTTGTGCAATGATATGGAATGAAAATTTGTTGCATACAAGCTTCCGTGCAATGTGTTTCAATTTATTTGTTTTTCGCATTATTTCGCAGATGAGAAAGAAGGAGAGAGCCTTTCATCCTTTTTATTAAGATAACTTTACCTTATCAACAAAAGAGAGTAAGTTTTTCATGGGAGGATAGAGTACGAGAAATATTTCTATGGTGATTTTAGACCCCTTCATCCATACAGAGGGATGATAGAAATAAAAAAAGGCACTCATACGCTTTCTTTTATATTCATACCAGAAATCTATCCCTTCTTGCAGAGGGGAGACGAGAGAAATAGAGAGGTTTTAAACATATTTCTGTACAGAACTTGAAAACTAATGAAGAAAATTTTCCAAAATTTTGTATCTGATGCTATGTGTTTAAAAACAAATTCTATGATGATTTTAAACCTGTTCTATATTTGACGGTGAAGAGAAGTGGAATTCCATACACGTGAAACATACATTTTTACATAAATTAAGTGCTGTTGAAGCAAATAAAAGCAGAGTACGCATTTGAGAATTTGAATAATGATAGAAAAACATACTTTAGAAAAGGTTTTTACAACATAAAAACATCATTCACGAAAATTAGAATTATTTCTCTCAGTATTGCAGTTCGAAGCTGAAATTGAAGCTTCCATTTTAAAGAACAATTTGAAATTATAATTTGAGTAAACTTCTGATAAAAATTTCACTGATTTTAAAAGGTTTTGCAAAGCACACCGGGTCAGCTATTTTTAATAAATGTAACATACATGTTATAAATAAAACCAATGTATTATGGTTTTCATAAAGTCTGGTACACTTTTAAATTTTGTTCAAATTTGCCTGTTTCTAAATACTATTCTCACTTCGAAAAAATGAGCGATTTTTTTAATTTAAAGGGCTTTTTAATTGAATTAAATATCCCTCCTATTTTTTTCTAAAGGGTGGCGCCTTCAACCTAAAACCCATCAAATTACGTTAAGACTTAGTGCAATCTATACGCTCAGATGCCATGAAAAATGGTTCGCTTTTGAATAATGTTGAAATTTAATTAAGAAAGAAATTTATTTTAATTGAAATCATTTAAACGAACTTCATTTTATCCATGGAAGGAGTAGCAAAACACTCCGGGTCAGCTAGTATGCTATATTTGTAGAAATTGAAATTTTTTTATTCTCATCTCTGACGTTTTTCGTAGAACGTTCATTAAACTTTATATAAATATTTGATAAAGAAAATGATAAGAATTTCTCCTGAATATTACCGTCAACTGGGGCATCATGCAACACTTATCAACTCCAATGGCTTCTTAATACTTAATATCCACAGATAATCATACCACTTGTACATTAAAAGTTTTAAGGTTGATGGGACATCAAAATGACGTGGTCAGAAAAATTATTGGTTGCGCCAGTTATTTTTAGATTCACAAAAACATGCAATTTTCACCTTACCAAGAAAAAGGGATGAGTTGTAACAAACTTTGTATTAGTTGAAAAATCAAATGAAAACCTTGTTTTTGATATATCAGTGATGCCATAACAGATGAAGCATTGATTTTTGGTTTTGTAAGAATTAAATTTTACATTTTTTCTGTCAAAAATATTTTTAAAGAAAAAACAAAAGGGTGCTGCATATAGGGGAGAAAATACTACACAAAATTCTACTAGCTCAAATCATTAAAATTAATGTTTGGATGGATTGGATGGATTGCATTTGGATGCATTTGAGCTCAGACTGGTAACTGAATTATAAAAATATTAATTTAAAAAAATTGGTAATTGTTAAAAAATATGTTCACACCGACAATATTAAATTAGGATAATAAAAGCGGTATAAAATTTTTAGGTGATATCATCAAGCCAATCCCTCAAATTGGGAAACTTTTTTGCTCCAACGCATAATGTCCAATTTTGTACATCTATTGTTCGATTTTTTAAATTTTCTATGAGAAGCAAAAACTTTAAAAACAATCTCACGATTATTTATTTATTTTATTTTTATTTACATAGTATTCCGTCTTACGACATAACTTGACGAACATAATTCCTAAAATTCACTCGGTTCATAGCAACCGTTCTCCAATTTCTCGGGCACCCCACGTTCGCCAGATCACGCTCACGATATGAGAAACTATTTCATCATCAATCTGCTATCACTGAAGGATAACTTTATAACATTATATTAAAATAAAAATTGATAAGTGTTGTGGTATACATTGGGGAGAGTGGGGTATCGTGGGCCACTTTTAATATCTCAGATGTGTGTTGAGATAAAAATCTCAAACCAACTTTCATTGTTGTTGTTGACTGAAATACGCATCATATGTTAGAAATATGATAGTTAGAAAAATTTACTTACATAATTAAAAAAAACACCCGCTAATTTTATCGATAGGAAACGTAAAGTGTATTACAAAAATATGTTCATACGCTTATGATCTTGGTTTTGTCATGATCTTTCACGTGGAAAAGGAATTTTTGATGAAACATCAATAAGACACACAAACGCTACCAATCTGCAAATCATAGCTTGTGGGGAATCGTGGGCCACACATCTTGAACCACCTATATTTTTATGTTTTTATAAACATTCCGAACTTTAAATACGTTTTTCATATCTGCAAAGTTTTATTATGCCAAATGAAGAGTTAAGAAAAATATTTTGTACATCCTATTTAAGAAATTTTGCCAAAATGTTTGCGAGCCAGGGTTTGGAATCTATGCAATCATACACAGCTCTCTTTTTTATTTCATCATCTGAAATTGCTTTAAAATAACGAAATGAATTAGGAAATCACAGTTTTGGGTCAACTCATGAACTTTGCATGTTATTTGGTCAATTTGGATTTGGTGGCCCACGATTCCCCACCATTTTTCAAAATCAAAAAAGTATTGCTTTTTTTCAAACAGTCAGAATTTGGGGAAAATAACTCATAATTTTTTTTAAAAAAATACCTTATGATACCTTGAAAATGTGGAAAACCATACCATTTCTTATTTTCAGATTATCTTTTATAATAAAGAAGTTATGGAACAACGAAAAAAAAGTGGCCCATAATTCCCCACTCTCCCATACATATATTGCATCTAACCCTTTGTTGCGTGATGCTTCGTATGACGGTTATTTGCTTCACGCTTCATGAATTTTCTTCTAAGTAAATACTTTAATTTAAAAATAGAATAAACTGTAGGCATCTCATTCGAACTAGTCAATTTTCATTAGTCACCTGCACCAGCTACGTGTATATAAATAAAGTTATTTAAATTTCAATCCATTCAAGTTGAATAGAAAATCCACCCGCACCACGGCGGGGATTTACTTCCAGAATCCCTCAGTTACAACACCTATCGACAATTTTCCATTAGTTCAATCATTTATCATTCGAGATGTTTATAGCCGCGTGTGAATTGTTCCGTATCAATCGATAGAGACGGCGACCGACCCGTGAGAACTTCTGGCCGGCGGCGGGGTGGGAGTCATCTATCTGCGAATCTCGGACACAAGCGCCAAGGCGGGGGTCACCCGGCTAGTCGGCGCAAAATGGCTCAGAATCGTGACGATGGATAATGAATATGCATTGAGAAGCCGCCCCGCGTGTACTGAGACGACACATCGCAACCAGGTCCATTCAAAACGGGAATCTGCCCCTGAGTTGCCGGAATGAACTTTGCCCAACGGTAGTACGTCCTCCAATCAATATGGAAGACGCGCTCGAGGATGTCCGCTTGATTCCAGACTAGCACACATAGTTCACAGCAGCAGATAGCTGGGTATCATTAAGGGGGGGGTAGGGTCTAACACTTTTAAAAAATCGATTTTTTTATTTTTTTATTTTCTTATTGTAAAACATTTCAAGAATGTTGTGTGAAATTTTCAAGTCAATTGAAGCAAAACTGTAGAAGTTATAGGCCTTTATCTCCCCCTATCTTATACTGCAAGAAAGCAAGAGCAGAAACTTCAAACGCGTTTTTCTCGAAAGCACATTTTTAAAGTCCGTGGACATCGTCATTTGAAAACTACTTATCCGATTCTTTTCAAATTTGGAACATATTTTCTACATATAAAATACCAGACCCCAACGTTTTTCTTTTTCGATTTTTTTACTTTGGGGAGATTTTACAGGTGAAAAATGGCGGATTTTTAAGTAAAAAATCGTAGTTTTTACTTCAAACAGCCACAAAAATTTCATAAAAATATTTTTTAGTTAAATAAAAACGTTGGGGTCCAGAAAAATATCTATTAAAAATATTTTGCTCTGATTTTTTGACTTCAGATGATTCTGTGCTGAGATACAGTGTCCACCGCAAATCCTGTTTTATAAACGGCATCCTCGAAAATGCTCCGTCACCGGCTCATTTTTTCAATATTTTTCTACGAAAAAATTACTAAATGTTCTTTTAACAATGCTTTGTATAATGCAAAAAATTTGAATACATTTGTTTGAACGATAGCTCTAGAAAAAAATCGTGAAAATGGTGTTTTTTTTTACTCGTTAGACCCTACCCCCCCCTTAACCGAAAATAGCCGCTGAGGAGTGCCAACAGGGAACCACACCCGGATTTTTTGCTCTTTTCCTACTTGTTCGGTGGCGGTCTTCTCAAAGTTCTAGCTCAAGTACCTTACGAGAGTACCTATTCCATAAACGAGTGCGAGCAGCAAATTTCATCACCGGTAGTGGTTGAGAATGGATGGCCACTTTCTGCGTGTCGAAAGCACTTCAACACGTCTCTCACGCTAATCGTGTACACGAGTTTTAGCGCATTCGATGGACGAACTCAATCCGGAAGTAGTTCCTCACTCTCCTGTTAGCTATTAACATCTCCATGATAGAACCACTTGAACATCATATTATGAGCCAGCGTCAACACAAACACTCTTCCTAGAGAGAACTTTCCAAATAGTCCAACACGGGTTCAGAAGAATCTGACGATCCTTCAAAATTATAGCAAAACAGGAACCAGAAACCCAAAGAACCGGAAGGAAGTTTTCTTAACCCCCCTTAAAGCCGTCCCAACTTCCGGCAGCTTTCATCATAATCAAAAGCACACTTACGGCAGATTTTTTGCGGCTCCTCCAAGAAAAACGGGGGTGGTCGATGGCTTGGGTTGTTCGTCTTCAGCAGTTGCTCAAGCATAAAAGTCGGTATCACTTAGCCCAACAACAACTGCCAGAGCTACTATCTCGAGAATCACTCAGACAATTTTCTTCTTCACACTTTTTTTCCTATCCACTCTTTGATGTGCCTCACTCAGAACGGTTCATTCATCAAGTCCATTGACGAACAGGGCGGGAAAAATATTTAATTGAGCAAACACTTTCCACGTGATGTAAAAATTGCCGTAGTCCTTCACAATCAAAACAAACACTCACACACCGAGGAGAGTCACTTTAATTTTCACGAGAAAATTAATCCCAAAATTCTTGGAGTGTTATTTGTTTTTCAATCAACTCACGCTTCCCCCAAAACCAAAAAAGCACGATTCGTTCAACGATTGTTCAGAAAAAAAATGGTTGCTACCCGTAGATCGTCCAGTTGTGAACTGAGCGGCATCAGCGATCGCCGAGTCGTTGATATATGGAAAGAGATAGCTTAGAAGCAGCCATGTATTACCCTCCTAGTAGGTATGTTGTCGAGTTGAGATATCACAGGGCATCACTCAGGGCCTGGCAGCGTTTGGAATATCGTACTACAATTTGTGCATCGACTTGCTCTCACGGCGCTTCAGCGCGTTCACAGCATTTTGTTGGTTGATTCTCGTTTTTTCGCGGGTGGAGGTGATCAATTAGAAGCCTCTGGCTTGGGCGGTCACACTTAGGGCAGTGGCGTCTTAATTAGCGGGGTAGTAGAGTTGTTTTTATTGAGATCGTTTGATTTTTTTTTGTTGGAAATTATTTATGAAAAAATATCCAATTCATAGAATCATATAAAAAATTTTGTTTGATGTTTTTGTGTCTTTATATGCAAATAGTTCTTCTTGAATAATTTTTACTTATTAGATCCATAACATTCTTTGATTTGAGAGTTGCACCCTTGAAAATAAATCGTGCTCAACTTGAAAATGAAAGTTTATTTTGTTTTAAGTGTTTCGACGATAAAAAAAATCTATTCACTCCCTACTGGATGAATTTTGGAAGCATTTACAAACAATTTTTTTCCGGTGAATATGAACTTTTCTACCTCTAACTAAGACATTATTACGAGAAAAATAGAATGATTTAAATACTGTCGGGGATACAAATAATTTTTGATGACAAATATTTAAAGGATTTTCCATTATGTTTACGCACAATTTAAAATTAACAGTATAATCACAATTTGGGATCAAATCCGAATTTCATTTCCCTTTAATTTACTCTAGGGGGGAAGCGGGCTATATGCGCCTATTAAGCAGAACACTGATTTAATCAAATATTGCATCGAAAATGTGTACAAAAACTATATACACATGAGCAGGCTGCTGTTTTTTTATACATTGAAGTAATTTTTATGTTGAAATCTCCTTCAGTTTTTGAGAAATCGATTTTATTATAACTGTTGTCAAAATTGCCGAACCTCAAACCGTGCGGGCTAAATGCGCCTATTTATGTTTTAGGCAAAATTTCTGTTATTTCGGCAATATTTCCGTTAAACTTCATTGGAAATGCTAGAAACTGATACGTTTCATACGACAAAGCTGAAGTTTTATTGAAATCTATTTCTTTTATTATTTTATAGAATAAAACATATTTTTGAGGCAGTTCATCCCTAAGAAAAACTTTATCCAATCTGTTTTGAGATCTTCTAAAAGTGATGAATAGAGCTTAAATTCGAAGTTTTAACTATAAAAATTATATATTTATTCTTATAAACCTGTTATTTTAGGAAAGCGGCATTTAACATGATTGGAGCATACAAAAACATTCTCTTATTCCACTTTCCAATCATTATAAAACCATTACCAGAGCTTAAATTTGTTTTACTTCTAAGGTTCATTTAAAAAAGAAACAAAAACTATCAAACTTTTTGTTTTGAGCTTCTTTACGTATAATTTTTAAAAGTCAAATTTTACATCAAAAAGTATCAAAACCTTGTATGATTTTTTAAATTTTCCTTAGCCCCTGTGGTTATGCAATTTAGATTAAAAAATAGTCAAAAACATTTCTCGAAAAATTTCCGTTGGACAAAAGTCGTTTATAATCATAAAACTATGCTTCTGTGGTTTTTCATCAAAAAAAAGGTTCGCGCACCGTTTCGCCTGGACTACTCTCCAAACGATCATGTGAATATGTTTTGCTACCAAATATTTGAAAAAATCCAAAGATTATACAATCTAATTGAAATCGATCATTATTTGACGAAATAGCATGAATTTCAAATTGAGTGTTCCGGTCGAGGCGGTCTAACATTTTGACGTCTCATCAACAATGATAAATACCATCCCTAAAAATGTTATACTTTTGAAGCTTAATAACTTTTTACCTTAACTCTTATCGAAATGCTATCTTCGGATGAAATATTTTTCAAAATTTAAACTTCAAGAAAAACCGTTTTCAAAAGAAATCATTACAAAACAACAAAAAATATTGGAGAAAAACTTGTTTTTTCATGTACCTCCCAAACAAAATGTATCAAAATCCCAAACTAACTTCAGGCCCGTTGAGCGACCCTTTTTCGTGGTCCGATCCGGCCCAAATTTGGCATCGGACCTTGTACTATGTCAAGGTTCAATTTTAGCCTGCAGCGAAAATCAAGTTAAATAAATTTTCCAAATGAATCTTCGAGTTTTAAATCGTTTTCAAATTTGACAGTTACACTAGAAAGGTGAGTTCATGAAACAAAACGTTTTAGAGCAAAAAATATGCAAAAACTGACATGAACTAGCAGCAACTTCGCTTCAGTTAGTGTTGGGGTGCTGGGGTACCTTGGGTGGACTGTATTGGTTCGTTGGGCGATTCTGGGTGGCGAATTGGTAGGGCTTCCTTCAGGTGAGTACTCGATCCGTATGGGGGGGTTTATCGGTGCCAATTCCGCAATGAAAATCCGTGGGTTTCACAATTACACAATTGATCACAACTTTATTTGGGTTTTGGTACTATTTATTCACAACACATTATTTAGGAAAAATCAATGCTGAACTTTAACATTTATTAACTACAATTTAACATGACTACATCTAACGATCATCTATTTCGAATGGCGAATCTAATTAACTAAAGGACTGGATACAATACAAAAATGGTGTTGTTGGTAAGGGACAAAATAATACAATTTGATACTTTTTCGTCTTCTATCTCATCAGACAGGTGCAGCGATCAGCTGCTATTTAGAGATGTTGACAGTTCCCAAATGAATCTCCCTTAATCGTCCGTCTTCCTCAGTGACTCAGGGTTGTAAGAAGGGTCTTCGATACGCTCTCTAGTAACCCAACATCCTCGCCCATCCTGAAACCGCTTGCGTTTCTGAAAATAAAAGAACAATCTCACGAACACAAGGGGGTGGTCTGATCTGTCTGGTTTTCGTAGGAACGTGGGTCATCTTCTTGAGGCTGAAACGCTTCTGGTAGTATGCAGAGTTTCTCAATTGGTCGCGTAGAAGGTCCTGTAGCGGTCTTCAGAGTTACTACTCTCACAACACCGTCTGATCCTGGATGCAGCTTCTCAACTCGTCCCATCTTCCAGCGGCAGGGTGGTAGATTATCGTCTTTGATGATGACTAGTCTCCCAACAGATATTTTAACCGGCGACTTCCATCTCTTATACCGTCCTTGCAGCTGCGTAAGATACTCAACACTCCATCTATCCCAGAAATGCTGAAGTTTCTTCTGTAGAACTTGGCTCTGATTTAGTCGATTCATCGGTATCTCACTGTAGTCTCTTTCTGGTAGTTGTTGAAACGCCTCACCAATTAAGAAATGCCCGGGTGTCAATGGTTGAAGATTATTTGGGTCATCGCTTAACGCAGTGATTGGTCTCGAGTTCAAACAGTTCTCTACTTGAACTAGAATCGTGGTCATATCTTCGAAGGTAACAGCGTTTTCTCCAAGAACCTTGAGAAGATGCTTCTTGGCCGATCGAACTGCGGCTTCCCAAAGGCCTCCGAAGTGCGGAGCTGCTGGAGGGATGAAATGCCATTGGATATGGTTGGTTGCACACTCCTTGGTCACCTTCTCCTGATGTTGACGGTTACGCAAAAGATTTAGCAATTCTCGAAGAAAATTGCGAGCTCCAACGAAGTTGGTCCCATTATCTGAATAGATATCCGAACAATGTCCTCTTCTCCCAGTGAATCGACGCAATGCTTGTAAGAAACGATCCGTTGAAAGGTCTGAGACTAGCTCGAGGTGTACCGCCTTTGTGCAAAGACAGATGAAAACTGCTACGTATGCCTTGATTGCTGGTCGTCTTGGTGCTAAGCGAACGTATACTGGTCCAAAGTAGTCCACGCCGGTCTTGGAAAACGGTCTGGATCTTGTTACACGTGCTAAAGGTAGTTCACCCATAAACTGCTGAATGGGACTCGGCTTGGAGCGGAAACACTGCTTACAGTTGTGTACAATCTGCCGGGGGACATTCCGACCTCCAAGTGGCCAATACTTCAAACGAACGGAACTAAGCAACAACTGTGATCCAGCGTGCATCAATTTCTGATGATAGTGTTCGTACAACATAACTGTAAAAGGGTGTTTCGCTGGTAAGACTATGGGGTGTTTGGTATCTTCTGACGCCTCCGATTTCCCTAATCGGCCGCCAACTCGTATCAAATTCTCCGAAGAAATTCGTGGAACGAACCATCTTAGGGGTGAACTTCGATGAACATCCTTCCCTTCGGCTAGGCACTTCCATTCTTCGGGAAACGTCTCCTGCTGTATTCGGCGGATTACGGCGTATTCGGCATCTCTAAGCTCCATCACCGTTAGAAAACTCTTGGGATTTGATTCATTTTTCCTCAAAATTCGCATCAGTCGCATCCAGTATGCGGTGCTGCGTATAAGCTTGTTGAACGACGAGAATTTGCTAACGTATTCCATTCCGAAATCGGTCTGACTTGTTGTCAGGTTCGCTGCAACATGCCGAACTTCTGCTTCTGTTACCTCAGTGCAAAAGCTGCTGGGTTGTTCCGGATAATAATTTTTCAGTAGCCATTCGGGACCACTCCACCAAAGTTTGTGATCCTGGATCTGATCGGGATTTAAGCCACGGGAAATTAGATCTGCTGGATTCTGTACCCCTGGAACATGTCTCCAAACACAGTTCTCCGTCGCTGATTGGATTTTCGCTACACGGTTTGCAACGAACGTAGCCCACGTCGTAGGAATCGCCTTCAACCACTGCAGTACGCATGTTGAATCCGTCCAGGAAAACATCTCCATTTCGACCTTCAACGCCTCTCGTACCTTTCCGGATAATTCAGCTGATAAAAGTGCTCCGCACAGCTCCAACCTGGGTATCGACTGGCATTTCAGAGGGGCGACCTTCGATTTCGACGCTAGTAGATGCACGGAAATCTTTCCTTGTGGATCGATGCTTTTGATGTATGCGCAGGCACCATACGCCTTCTCCGACGCGTCCGAGAAGAAGTGCAACTCCATCTTAACGAAATTCGGGATGACTGCACACCGCTGTAGCTTCAACTCGTTCATCAAGTGGAGCTGCCGATGGAAATTACGCCATTCTCGTTCAACTTCAGGTGGAACCGGATGATCCCAGCCAAGCCTTTCTCCTTTTTCGTCCAATTTCCACAGCCTCTGCATGAAAATTTTGGCAGTTGTGGTGACAGCTCCTACCATACCAAGCGGGTCGAATAACATTGCTATTGCCGACAGAATTTTTCGTTTCGTTAGCCTTTCGTTTTCCGGGGTATCCAATATGGTGAAGTTGAATCGCAAAATGTCAGTTCGGGGTTGCCACACAAGTCCTAGGGTTTTGACTGCCGGGTCTGGATCCAATTGTATTTCGGTCGTATGCGGCAACGCAAGGTCTTCCTCGTCTACTAATCGCAAGGCCGTCGTCGAATTGGATGCGAACTTTCTCAATCGAAATCCACCGCTTTTCGTTAGCCCTATGAGTTGTTCGCAAAGTGTCGAAGCTGCTTCTTCGTTATCCGTTCCGGTTAAAACGTCATCCATGTAAACGTCTTCCATGATTGCCTTGGACCCCATTGGATAAGATTCCTGCTCATCGGTGGCCAACTGCTTCAGTGTTCTCGTGGCGAGAAACGGTGCCGGTTTGGTTCCGTATGTAACGGTGGTGAGTTCATACGTTTCTACTTCCTCCGAAGAATCCTTCCTCCACAGAATGCTTTGTAGCGGCATGTCGACTCTGTCGATACCTATTTGTCGGAACATTTTCTCGACATCCGCGACAATCATTATCTGCTTCATTCGGCAACGCATGATGAGGGCTCGTAGTTCGTCTTGGATCACAGGTCCTGCCAGGAGTGCGTCGTTCAGAGAAACGCCACTGCTGCTCTTACACGATGCATCAAATACCACTCGAACCTTGGTTGTTGTGCTTGCCTGTTTGATGACCGGATGGTGTGGTAAATAACAACGCTTCTCTGGGCCCACATGCGCCCTACGCATGTGCCCTAGGTCCATGTACTCCTCCATAAACTGGTTGTATTGGTTTCGCAACTCGGGATCTCTCGCCAATCTACGTTCCAAGCCATGCAGTCGCTGAAGTGCTATGCCTCGCGACTCGCCCATCGTCGAAAATACCTGGTCGTTCTTTGGTAAACCCACAGTATATCGTCCGTCAGAACTCCTCTGGATTGTGCGAACAAACTGCGCCTCGCAGCGTTGTTCTTCCGGGGAAAATGTATTCGGAGACCCTATCTCCTCACACGACCAAAACCTGGTGAGAAGTTCATCTAGATGTACTGTAGAAGCCGTATTACAAACGATGCGCCGAGTTGAACCCTGGTGTTCAACTGCTCCGGTGACTAACCAACCAAATACTGAATCTATCAGCATGGGCAATCCATTGCCTAGCGGGATTTTGTTGTCGGTTTGGAAGAACGAAAAGAAATGCTGTATACCAAGTACCATATCTACCGCCTTCGATTGGAAAAAACCTGGATCTGCTAGTTCCACACCCTGTGGGAACTTCCATGATGATACTGTAACGCTGGTAGTAGGCAGGGGTGTTATACTCCTCAAAACAGCACAATGTGTTCTAAAAGCACAATGTGAGCTCAAGATTTCTAGAACTGCGCGCACGGCGTTAGAATATCTACTGCTCACTCTCTTACTGCGCGCCGATAGTCGAATTTACTGAGAGGTTTATCACAAAGATGAAAAACACAATGAGCTGATCCACTCTGCTCAATGTGCTGCTCAATGTGAACTCTGGCTTTAGAAACTTGGCAAGCACTCTTCTTCGTTATATTTTTTTCTTCTCATCAAAAGAAAATAAAAACGATCATCGTTCATGCAGTCCGGCACGAAGACACACACACCGGCTGCTTGCAAGGAAGAAAATAACTCATAAACAAGCAACAGCAACAACACAAACGAAATTCGATCTGGCTCGGCCTGCCGGCTGCCGAGCAGCGATGCCACGAAAATCTGTACCATCAGTGTATTTAATTCTGTTAAATTGGGACACGTGTGGGCGAGGATCAGACTAATTTATGATACAGATTTTTTTGTGGCAACGGTGTTCGGCAGCCGGCAGGCCGAGCTCGCCCAAATTTCAGCTGTGTTGTTGCTGTTGCTTGTTTATTGGGAAAGAATTCGTTTTCGTTTGTTGAATTCAGCGTTGTGGTGGTATACTGGTACACATTGTGCTGCTCAATGAGCTGAGGGCTACCGCTGCGTAGCTCAGTGATTTGCTTCGATGTGGCACATTGATGGACAGCTAGCTCAGGTAGTGCTCGGTTTTGCTCTCTCAATGTGCTATGGAAAAAATGCACATTGAGCTCATTGTGTGAGCAAATGACACCCCTGGTAGTAGGCAGATCTGCGGTAACTGTTGGTAGAAGTAGAAACTCCATATTTTTTACGAAACTAGTTGTGCGTGACCTGACAACTGCTGAAATCTGGTACTTCACATTTGTGTTTGCGTTGCCGATCCCAAGCACCGAGATATTGGAACGCCTTCGGGAGATCTTCATCCGCTGACAGAGCCTCTCTGTCATGAAGTTGCTTTCTGATCCGGAGTCTAGTAAAGCCCTTGCGTGGAAAGCCTTTCCTGTGTCGTCTTCAACCAAAACGACTGCTGTGGCGAGGATTATCGTCGATGAGTGGTTCCTGGCAACATTTGACGAGATTGTTCCTGCTGATGTATCTGTTGGCTGAGATGACTGTTGACCTCTTCTGGGGGGTGTTGCTATTCGAGGGTTCCGATATACTCCTTCATCTTCTCTGAAGCACACTAAAGTGTGGTGCTTTCCTCTGCATTTACGACACACTTGCATGGATCTGCATTCTGTAGCTTGATGACCACGTCGGAAACAATTTCTGCATAGAGAATGCTGCCTCAATAGTTTATCGCGAGGGGATGGACTCAACCTTAAAAACGTCGGACACGTGTAAAGCAGATGAGACTCTGGGCAAGCAATACACGTTACAGATGACACCTGAGCTGCGCTGTAGCTTGTTTTAGAGGCGAAGTTCTTTTTAAGAGGTTGTGAGGGTTCCAGCTTCGTATCCTGAGTCTTCGATGGTAGTGAGGCAAGGATTTTGACTCGCGTTTGTAGAAATTGGGTGAGATCTTTAACAGTATCCTGGGTCTGCAGCGCGCTGTGTTCCTCCCACGCACGACGAGTTACGGGATCCAGCCTAGCGCACAATATCTCCAACAGCAACAGATCCTTGTAATCCTCGGCCTTCACCAATTGATCCAAAGTTTGCACCACTCGCTCGAAGCCTTCCAGTAATACCTGAATTTCCGATGACGATTCCTTCATAACCTTTGGGAGTTTGAATAGGTTTGCCACTTGTCTGCGTTTTAAGACCTTACTATCGTTGTATCTCGTCATCAGTGTTTCCCAGGCGATGGTGTAGTTGGCCCTTGTCAATGCCAAAGGGTCGATGAGAGCTCTGGCTTCTCCGGCTAGGCATCCCTTCAGATAATGGAATTTTTCAACATCCGGTAAGTCCACCTTGGAATGGATCAGCGACAGTAAAAGATCCCGGAAACTTAACCACTGATCTATGTTGCCGTCGAACGTCTGCAGCCTAATTTGGGGCAACCTCACGTGTTCCGTTACTGGCTGAATGGATGAATCCATGATGCGGGTGGACTGCAGAACACTGGTGTTCGCTGCGTTGCCTTCTAACTCCTTGATCCGGTCTAACATGCTCGCCTTAGCATCGTAGAAGCGTGTGGTGAAGTCCAACCTAATGCTTGGACATGTGCCTTCCTTTGCCGAATACTCATCATGCATTTCTACATCCATGATAGCATCGTTGACCTTGTCCCACAAATCATTCAGCTTTTCCAACCTCACCTGGATTTGTTGAATCGATGTTACCTCCCCCAAAGTATTCGAGAAAATGGTTAGTGCTTTGAACATCTCCAGCATCGCCTTTAATCGAGTCTGAAGATTCCTCAGCGGTGGGTTCCTAGTAGACGATGAGGCGCCGGAAGTAGCCATGGTTCTCGTTGAACGGTTGCACGCAGTGATTCACAATAATACAAACAACAGGTGAGTATTCGAACTAATTTCAAGCTTCGGCAATGGACATATACACTGTAGAGCTTAACTTACTTTAGAGAAACTAAAGTTGCACTCCTCTACAGGTATCGATCGACTCCCGAAAGCGTTGACGTGAACACGTGTGCGTTGTCTTCAAAAAACGTGGGTACGCGCCTCAATATGCGCCTCAACATGCGCCTCAATATACGCCTCAATATGCGCCGCGGTGGTGATGATTTGTACTCAGACCAGATCAGTTAACAGGATACATACGAGAAAATATCGATGTAATATTCAAATTCGACCAAGCTTCGGCAAAGAACATATACTGTGAAGCTTAACTTACTTTTAAAAAAAATAAGGCTGAACACCTTTACAGGTATGCTCGTCCAGGCCTCAAATTCCGAGTCGAGGAAAACTTCACGCCTCGTTTCCGTGTTTAAATTTGTAAATGACCAACTCGTCGATGTCCTGATCGAAAACTTGTTGAACGGATTCAATTCCAAAATATTCGAATCCAAAATTTTGTTGACCGGTGTATGATGTTCGATTTGCACACAGTACCGTTAGTGCATCATACAAAATACCGTTGCTCCAAATCAATAGCCAAACAGAAACTCATTCATATGGGGGTACAATTTGTGTTCGTGAGATATATAGGGTATATATAGGGTTGTATGGGTACGGTACAGCTTCAGCTGCCAGTTGTAATCGGACGGTAGAAATAAGTGCGCAGTTTTTAACTCACCTCCGCGATCGGTGCTGTTGTTCGGTCGAGAAGTGCTTTCCGTGGATTATTCGGCCGGGTGACGATTTGCGGGTGTTGTTTGGTTGGTACCGTTCGTCGTGAAACCAAACAACAACGATTTTAACAGGATCTTCCAGGTGAGTTCAAGGTTTGGATATGACCTTGAAAATATCCAGTGGCAGCAACAATGGCTTCTCGCATCTATCATCAACCGTGCAGATGATTAATATGATGTTGTTTGTTGAGCCGGGTTCATGTGATTCGCCTTATCAATCCACTCTAGGATTCGGAAAGTGATTGAGAAATTCCCTTGGGGTGATAACCGTAGTGCCGAAATGTGTTTGGGAAAAGTGATGTGGTGACGTCAGGGCAGTTTGCAATCAGTGATGATCGCAAATTGATGATTGCTGATATGACGTCAACGCTGCCAGTAGTGTTGGTGATCGTTTCTCCCAAAGCTCCAAGCGATGGGTAGTGGTGAGATTCGTCGGTTCGGATGCAGTAGTGTTGATGATCGATGTAGCGTGTTGGGGTTGGTGAGATGTCTCACGTGCGATGTTTACGAATGAGATGGGAAACAACGTTGTAGTAAACGAAAATATCCAAGGCTTAGACTGAACATAACTATTCTCGTGTAATTTACCTGAGAACCGTTTTTAGCGGCTAAATGGTGGATATCCTGCGCTGACCGGAGTGTTGATGGGTAGATGGGCTGGTGGATGATGGAAATTCCAGGTGATATTCAGCGCCGATTCCAAGTGATGTTCAGTGTCGAAGATTCCAAAGGCATCAATCAACAGAAGGAGTGCTAAACGCAACGTTTGAGTTTTAAACGGCGATAGCTGACTTCTGTTGCACGGAGGTGGCTAAAGTCTACCAGCTAATAGTGAGCCGGTGACTTAGTGATGAGCGTTGATTGGTTGTGAGTTAATTGTGCTGATTTGGGGACCTTCTTCTAGTGCCAAATTTTCGGAGCAATGGCGACTGAAGTTGTGATTTCTAGCGGTGTTATCGGGTTGGGCTGGCTGATCCGGTTCGGATGGACCAAAATGTTGGGGTGCTGGGGTACCTTGGGTGGACTGTATTGGTTCGTTGGGCGATTCTGGGTGGCGAATTGGTAGGGCTTCCTTCAGGTGAGTACTCGATCCGTATGGGGGGGTTTATCGGTGCCAATTCCGCAATGAAAATCCGTGGGTTTCACAGTTACACAATTGATCACAACTTTATTTGGGTTTTGGTACTATTTATTCACAACACATTATTTAGGAAAAATCAATGCTGAACTTTAACATTTATTAACTACAATTTAACATGACTACATCTAACGATCATCTATTTCGAATGGCGAATCTAATTAACTAAAGGACTGGATACAATACAAAAATGGTGTTGTTGGTAAGGGACAAAATAATACAATTTGATACTTTTTCGTCTTCTATCTCATCAGACAGGTGCAGCGATCAGCTGCTAATTAGAGATGTTGACAGTTCCCAAATGAATCTCCCTTAATCGTCCGTCTTCCTCAGTGACTCAGGGTTGTAAGAAGGGTCTTCGATACGCTCTCTAGTAACCCAACAGTTAGAATATTTGTGGTTTGGTAAACTTATTCTGGATGTGAAATGTCAAATTCAAAGTTGTTTCCCTTACTTTTACAGCAGTTTTCGCTGAGTCTTGATGATATTTCATATGACGTCATGAAAGCTCACGCGAGAATTGGTGATTTCCAACATCATTGTCCCGTATGTAGATCTAATAAGATTAACCACTCTAATAAAGTAAATCTATCAGAAAAATCGATATGCACACTAGACATATTCTTGAACGCCAAAAAGAGTACGTTTTATTTATATTTCAAAATATTTAGGAGAAACTGAAGAAACCAGCAATTTTAAGGCCATTGAAATGTGACAATTAGTTGCTAGTTATGTGACTTACCTGGCAATTATGACTTTTCAAAAAATTCTTTTACAAATTGAAAGTTATCGTTTTGAGTTTTTTTTTTCATTTTCTTGTAGATTTTTAGTGAAAAGTCAAAGGATCGTTGGATTATTCAAAGAGATAGAAATCAGAACATCGCAAACATGAGAAAATGATGCACTTCAAAAAGAGTTCAAACAGCTGTTGTGGTTTTTGCCAATTGTTTGGAAGCTATTTGCATATTCAAAGGCGCTGATTGACTGCACAATTTATTTCGACGCCTGGGAGAAGTTTTTCTTAGAAGCGGTTTCAATTCTTTCGAAGTTGTTGTTTTTTACATATAGAAAAGTACTGCTGATGAAAAAGCAAACTTGTTTTCAACGAAACACCTAGGTTTTAATCGATTTATACTCAACAAAATTGAGAAACCTGAAGTACTGCGCGTCATGAATGCATAAAGTGTTGTATTTCTTTCGCACTTATTGTATATATAGGAAGTTCGTATTAAGAACACAAACTCGGAAAATGAAAGAAATAAGTTCATTTCTCTGATAAAATGTCTTTCAACAAAAAAAGAGTATATTCCGCCAGATTTCCCGAACAGAAGAGTACGCTCATTTCTCGATCGGAAAAGAGTTCATGTACTCTTTGAAGAGTACGTATGGTAACCCTACACTAGACTGTGTCGATTTGCGATAATTTTTGAATTTCTTGAACGCTGGGTTCTTAAAAGCTTTGTTTTGATCCAAAACTCATCCATGATTTTTTGTAGAATTTTTAAGTAACGTTTACATGAGTAAACTTGAACTTTTAGATTTGTATGGGAAAATTGAATATTTTGTACTGAATAATCGACATCATTTTTTTTCTTCTGTGAAACCCTGCTTGCTAATGGTTTTTGTGCCAATTTATATATTTTGCAAAGAAATTTTCCTATGAAGAACTTTATCGAATATCATAAGATACGAAATCTTTAAAAGATTCTTTTTAGATAAAAAAAAAGTTATCAGCTATTTAACAGGTGTATGTCTTTTGGCAATGATAGAAAAATTATTTCAACTGACACCACTGCTGGGTGCCTAGTGAGGTATTGCATGTTCACTTTTCATGCAACACTTTTATACAAATACTTGATTATTCAGTACAAAATATTCAATTTTCCCATACAAACCTAGAAGCTCAAATTTACTTATGTAAAAGTTACTTATAAATTCTACAAAAAATCATGGATGGTTTGTTGACCAAATCGAAGCTTTTGAGACCCCAGGGTTTCAGAAATTCAAAAATTACCCCAAATCGATTCAGTCTTATGTACACTCTTTAAACAAATTAATTTCTTCGCAATGAAATGTATTATTATTTTTTGTTTGGTTCAATTGGAACCTGTAAAACATAAAATGGCATGTTGGCATGCCAAGAAAGTGATCATGCCAAAATAGGCTAAAGTGAATAAATCCGGGCAAAATCTGGGCATTCTCCAATGATATCCGGGCAACCGGGCCAAGCCGGACTGTTCCCAAAGTTTGTATAAAATATCCGGGCTAACCCGGATTTAATCGGGCGTTATAGAAACCTTATATTAGATGATTTTTTCATAGTTGAGTTTTCCAACCTCACCTATCTTCACCACCGACCGTCAATCTATAATGTATTCAAGATCTTGTTAAGGAATTCATGCCAGAAGATATTTTTAATGTAACTTTTTTTCTTTTTTATTGTTTCGTTCTTATTTCCGAGGAGTTTTTAAACTTGAAGATATTTTATCAATATCAAGTTTAACTCTTCTCTTTTTATCTTGAATACATTTTTAATTTTGACAATAACAATGAATCTTTTCTCTTTTCAGGGTTGATATTATTCAAGTTTATTTTCTGAAAACAATTCTATGTAAGGAATTAGAACCCTATTTATGACTATTTTTTCATACTGGTCGGTCAAAGAACGGATTTCTCAATCTTATTCTTAAATTACTAGCTGACCCGATGAGCTTTGCTACCCTTCCATGGAAAAAATAAGTTCGTTAAAATTATTATAAACGCAATGAACGTCCTTTCAAAATAAATTTAAACATTATTCAAAGGCGAATCATTTTTCATGGCATCTAAGCTTCTCGATTATCTTGATTCTCAACGTAACTTGAAGATTTGAAAGTTGAATATGCTACCTTTGAAAATGAGGAATCTTCTATTCAATAAATTAACCCTAGTAAATAAAAATAAAAATTGCCGCTTTTGAAGCAGGTGGAGTATTTGAATACAGGCAAATTTGTAGATCTAAAATCTAACGTTCATCAATTTTAAACTAAAAATTTTCGAGGATTATTAAAATTTTGTCACTTTTTTGTTAATTTTGCATGGCAGCCTTTCCTTTATTCGGGTTCGGAGGGCTTTGAAAATACTATAGAAACCATTCCTGAACATTTGGCAACACACCAATTTTCACGTTGATCGGTTGAGTTGTTTCCGAAAATTGGGTCAAATTTTTGTTAACCTTGTATGGGAGCCCTCTATTTTTGAATTTGGAAAGGTTTAAAAGTATAATAAAAACCGTTCCCGGTCTTGAAAACGGCTACAAACCAAATAGCATGTGGAACGGTTCAGTTATTTCTGAAAATTGTTCGAAATGTTGAATATTTTTATTAGTTTTGTTTGGGAGCACCGCCCTCCCCCCTCATTTAAGTTGGAGCGGTGTGAAAATAATATGAAACCTATCTACTATCTTAAATACCAAATATTGAAGCTGAACAAAAGATCTTTTGAAGTAATATTTTTTTTCGGTTTCCACTGTCATACGCCATTAATGGAAATTTAGGAAAAACTGAAAAATCAGTGACTATTCTCTTGAAAACCAATGTTTTTTCACTGAATAATCAGCTCATGTTGATAATACTTCGTTGATAAATGATTCCTTTAAAAAAAACCCGATTTAATACACTTATCAGTGGATTGGAGGCTTTCTTACAGAGTGTCAATTATCTTTGGAAATAAATGACACAATAATGGATTCCTTATTTCTGAATTATTTATTATTAATCTATAAAAAAGATTATGATTAAAGAAAATCGATAGCAAAAATTACTAAACTCAATATAAAAAACCCGATTTAATACACTTAACAGTGGATTAGAGCCTTTCTCACAGATTTAAAAATAAATTCTCGCGTGAGCTTTCATTACGGCGTGTGAAACATCTTGAGAATTCACAGAAAACTGCTGCATAAGTTATCACAACAACTTTAAAATTTGTATTTCACATATAGAATATGTTTTCCAGACTACAAATATCCTAAATTGAAAGAAGTTGTGACAAGTTTATTTCAGTTTTTGTATTTTTCCTAATAAATCTGCTAGTTTATATTTTGTTTCATACGACGTAATGAAAGCTCACGCGAGATTTATTATAATAAAAATAAATTAAATGATGTTTCCAATTCTCATAATTACACATTTTAAGCTATGATGGTACTGTAAAAATGCAGTGTTTTCGATAATCAACGATCAATAAAGTGAGCATTATATATGGAGCAAAAGTGTTTGATTTTATAATAGGTTATGAAAATTAACATTTTTTATCATCTCAAACATATTTTTCTCGATTCTAGCCAACTGCTGGACTCGTGCTTGTGTATTGTTACGCGGATATAATTCTTAGCAGCTCTCACGCAAGCGGAAATCCGTTGGCGAGCCACACTCAACAACAAAGTCATTCACGCTTGTTCTGACTGCACAGTCGACAGCCGCATCAAAAAGAGTCTCGACAGCATAAACCAATATTCCTAGCAACCATATATTCGATAACTGGGGAGGGGAAGAGCTGTGGTATTTAGCGAATGAATAGAAGACCAAGGGATTATCGTGTCTATTCACAATATGACAACATGTTGCAAAAGTGATCGCTGTACAGTGTCAGTTTACTGCCCGCAACATTGCCGACTTAGGCCGGTACTAACGGTGTATCCAAAACACAATTTTGGAACCATCCTAAAACAGTCCGTCTGGTCTGTTTGGGTAACATTGGATGAGATATAATTATTGCTTTTTGAGATAATTATTATTAAATATTTTTTCCCACTACAACCAGCCTATACAAAACATAAATTAAGAAAAGATGTTAACAAATAAAAACATGTCATGAGTAAAAATTATGTCACACTATTCTTCACTTGATATAATGAAATAAATAGCTTTTCATTTAGGCTCAACGAATTAGTGAGTTCAATCAGCAATTTTGAAAGCAAACCTTATATGAATATAAGAAAGGGGAAACAACAGAATCCTTATAAATAAACGTAAAATCCCTTTTGCAGATTTCATAAAAAAAATTAAAATAAAATCTCAATCATATTTTTTCTCAGAAGTCAAAATTATTCGCGGTCTTCGGGAAATTTGATCATTGAGTTTGAACATTTATTTATAAAAAAAAAAATGGCAATGTATATAACAAATAGCTTTGCCAAACAACTGAAAATTTCGTTTAAAGAATTTTCACCTATTTTCAAAAGGTATCTCGAAACAAGGACTGATAGGAAAAAAAAAACTTAATGGATATTTGTGATCAGCACCCCAGAATTAGTCAAATAGGCTCTCATATATGATTTAATTTTTAATTACTGGTATTATTATGAAACAACATTTTAAATGCCTAATATCCTGGTAGAATAGTTGAAATCATGATTCTGCCAAAAACAATGTTCGTAGAATAAATTTGAAGACTATCTAAGCGTGAAACTCAAAACATATGCAATTATCTAATAAAATGGGATTATTCCTCTCAATTATTGAGTGTCTGCAAAGGAAGTGTATCCGTTTTAAATTTAGAATCACATAGTTGGGAAGAGCGTGTTTTAGCCGATTCAAAAATTTAAAAATGTGCTTAACTGTTATACCTAAAACCAATATTTACGGCAGTATCGTTTCAGTTGTCCTTACGTTGCATGAGAATTTGATATCTGTGTGTAACATTAGCTTCGTTCAACCGTTGGTAAAAATCGGTTTCAACTGGTTTCTGTCAACTGATAGATGTTCAACGAGCCAATGTTTTGGTCGAAACTGGTCAGGTCGTTGTTCAATGAAACAAGTTGAAACTAATCGAAACCAATCCAGCTCGGCAGCAGGATTAGTTTTTTTTTTTTGTAATTTCTTATTTGAAACGGCTCATACCTTGAGGCTTTAAGGAGCCAAATTCGTTTTAGGATTAGTTTCGACTTGGTAGAAATCGGTCGAAGTCAATTGGAAAGAGTCAATTTTATATCGATGGGCTGACGTTAAATCAATAAAGCACAATTACAATTACAAGAGACAGGTGATCAACTGTCAATCAATTTCTACATGTTTCGACCCGTTTCGACTAAACTTCATTGAACAGACATATTATAAATGCATACAAATGTTCATCTTAATTGAATCGTGGACACACAATGTTCAGCCCTGTTAACACAATTGTTGGCTCATGTTTAAAACTAATGTTTTTTTGCATTTATGTGACTCAGCGTGTAATGGTAAAAGTAAACAAATTTGTTTTTGTTTGTTATCTTTTCCGAGTTCGGTATTTTTTTTTTATTTGCTTGACCATTATGGCCCATCTTAGCCGACTTTTCATCAAAATTACTGTCACTACCAGCCTATAACAACCTTCATTGAAAACAAAGGCTCAGGTAATTACCGCTTATTTATAAAAAAAATAACTATTATCACGGGCAGGCTAATTACTATATCATTCGGTAGGACTATTTTATTCACCCATAACAACGCTTTACAAATCAACAACCAAGCGACTAAATCCGATTCCATCACGAATAACGATTCAACAAAATGTACCCGAAAACATCCAATACTGGACCAAGAAAAGTGAAAAATATGAAAGTACATCAACAGCAAAATCAACTCACTCAGGCGACTGTAAATACATTCAAACAGCCAGACCTTGTGAGGGAATTCCTGCTAATAACAGTTCTTGGTTTCGAAACTCTTCTGTTCCTCAACGAAGTTCGCGCTCCATTTATTCTGAAAACCGTTATGCGACCACCATAGCCAGCACAGCGCAATATTTCCTTGGTACAACTCAACCAACTTGTGGCCATAAACTCATCCCAGGACTGCCGCCATAAACCCAACTGTGACTTGGAAAATTTGGAGTACGTTTCACGGAATCTCCAATATCTTCAACACAATTTTCTGGATGCGCCAACATAGGACGAAAACAGGTGAAGTGAATTGTTTTACGCTGAAGTTGTCCATTCCAAACGCCTAATTATATCTATTTTCCAACAGCCCATGCAAAACATTTAACTTGGAAAATCTTGTTTGTCGTTTTCCACTGGACTTACTGTTTCTCCGGAGAGATCAACTGGACACCTATAAAAATATTAACATCAAGTCAAGTTAATCATTCCACATTCAACCTTTTCATTACCAGTTGTGCAACCTTAATGCCCGATTGCTTGGGACCGCTCAAATAAGTTTTGTGTGCCGAACCGTACCACATATGGATGACTCTGGTAAGCTATGTCATGTCGTAACTAAAAATCCAGCAAAGGGTTTCCTCATTTTGACATTTGCTGGGCATTTCAGGACTGGATTTAATTCGAAAATTCGATGAATGGAACCCAAACTTTCTTAAATTAAACTTCTTGTCACCTCAAGTCTACCAAACAAAAAGGTGGAACCAAAACGAAAGTACAACTCAATACCACATTCAAATCAAGAAGCTGCAATAAATTATAATGAGGACTCCATTGACCGATGAACCTGAGACGTTTTGTTCCAAAAGGAGACTCTTCAGCTAAGCGCGTCTCATAGGTCTTGCAGAGCCAGGATTCGGGAGTTTCAGACTGTATGTGTGGAAGATAGCTCTGCTACTAGTATTGCAATCAGTTCCAAAGGATTACTCAATGAACCACCGGGAACAAAAGAATGTCTATAACGATTTGAACGAATTAATTCATGTCGTTGGTGTCAATTTTGTCTTATTGGTGGGATTGCTTTTGAATCTAGACGCAATTATGGACAAGCCGTAATGTCCTACAAATTCAACTGCATCTTACAGCTATATACAATCAGACTCTGTCAGCGCTAACCCTGACCCACACGCCGGAACATTTTCGTAGGTTGCTCGACGGAAAAGAAAGACTCATAAAACATTTTTTATTTCAACAACAAACTAGTTGGCGACGTATAAATAAAATTTTCGATACACCATTACACAAACTGTAGCAAGATGATCACTTGTAACCAACTGCCACACATACCGAAGGTTTGCTACTTGGATGGCCATTTACTTGTCCAAGTTAGATATCAGTGGATTCTTGCATGTTTCGAGCCTGGACAAGAACTGCATGGCTCTTTTATTGTTGCAGTCGATCGATCGAAATGTTTTCTTCGTGCTAAAGTGACCAAGCAAGAGGTAATGGAAATATTCTTTAGATTATCCAGATGATACAATCAGCTTAAAGTAACACCTCTTTTTCTCTTTCACCAGAAAATTAACTGTACTAAGTATCTGTACTAAGTACATCTAAGGTGTGCTGAACATGAAAGGCATTAATATGAAGAACGCATTAATATGAAGAGTTTCACCTATACAAAAGCAATTCAAACGATTTGTTACTGCGTTCGAAAATGACCACCACCGGCAGAGCATCGGTTAAAAAGGATCGAGAGTACCTATCCCGAATCGCATCATCGCCTCTACAAGTTAGTCCGTCAAACTGATGTATAGATGTAGCAAAAACATTGTGCTGGCACGGCAAGACAAAAGGTTTGTTGACAATCCTTTTCAAAAACTTCAACGTTTGAATTTTATTCAAAGGCAAATTGATGTAAACATTATTTCCCTTCGTTTACGATTCTAATGTAAGAAAACTTACTTGGTGGACGAAAATGACGTTGTTGTTAAATTGTTCCTTATTTGATAAATTGAAAACCGTTTCAAATAAACGAACTACAAAAAAATAAAAATAAATTAAATTGAAAACGAAAGTACTTTGCATTGAAAACTGGGTTTCCTGTCAATTACTTGAAGAAAAAATAATTAGAACAAAAAAAAAACAAATATTGATTGATCGGTAAAATTGAAAGCGTATAAACTTATGTAGAATTGTGATAAAAGGTCGATTATTATAATTGATTCCACTCCACAGTCATTTTTGGTCTTCACACAATAAAAAGATAAAATAAGTTTGAAGTTGAGTCAGAATACTCTATTTTATAAAATTCAATTTTAAAACCGTTTCAAGGAAATAAATTATACTCGCAAAAAATTGTTTACTGCAAATAGAATTAATCATCTTAAACAAGCCCTCGTTGAAACCCTGTTCAGTCCAGATGGTTGTATAAGATACTTTTAATCTTCTCTTCAGAACCTCCTGTAGATGGCCTTTTAACAATTTTAAGTGTTATATGTAGATGTTTTAAATTAAAACCAGTGTAGAGAATAATGGTAGTGTGATGCTAATTAAATTAAATATTTTACATACTCAAAAGGATGAAGGCAACGGTTTATTCAAAAAAGTATTATTCAGGGAACGGGATTGTATGACTTTCAGCGTAACGCTTCTAGTTGACAGCAATTCGAGTCAATGCCAGCAAAAGAGAATATCTCGATTAAGCATGAAGATGTGTGAGTCATATGACGATGTTCTCGGATAAAAAAATAATAGAAGAGAACGAGAGGATTCTCCCGTTCTCTTCTATTATTTTTTTATCCGAGAACATCGTCATATGACTCACACATCTTCATGCTTAATCGAGATATTCTCTTTTGCTGGCATTGACTCGAATTGCTGTCAACTAGAAGCGTTACGCTGAAAGTCATACAATCCCGTTCCCTGAATAATACTTTTTTGAATAAACCGTTGCCTTCATCCTTTTGAGTATGTAAAATATTTAATTTAATTAGCATCACACTACCATTATTCTCTACAACCAGGTGACCTGATTTTTCAGGACTTGAAATTTTCAATTTAGTAAATGGTATGTCGTGCTGGTCTCAACGCATAAGTATATCGATCATAAAAAAAAAACATACCGATCAAAAACAATTAAAAAGACGAATATAAAATTAAAGTCAACTTTTTTAACCATTTTATAATTTTTACATGAGAACTACCATCATCCTGTGCTAGATTTGGACTACATGTTCGAAATCTACCTTTTTCTAAAAGCTATCGATCTTCGTCTATAATTTCTTTTTTATTTTCATATTTCCCTTTCTATCTTCCTTTCTCCTCTCACAAAGTGTTAAGTTAAGAAAACAATTGTAAACAACAAAATCGATTTTGGCTCCTTAAAGCCTAAAGGTATGAGCCGTTTCAAATAAAGAATTGTTAAAAAAAAAAACTACCATCATGATTGCAGTTTTGCCAAAAATTCATTCAAAAGCAACAATATTAAATTATTAATTAAGCAACCATATAAAATGGTAAATGAAAATGAGCGTGTGAAGAAATTGATATGGTGTGCTTCGTTCTCCCACACGCGCCCCTTCGTCGTTTTGTCCTTCTCAGAGCAACCTGAATATAATGTTGGGCGAATCTCGAAGTAACAATCACTTTCGTACCATGCAGTGTGGGCATGACGTACTCATCAACGACTTCATTAATTTCGGGGTCGTACCCCTTGATGAAAACCATGTTCATGATTATAATTCGGAGCTTCGGTTCCGAAAATTTTTGTAATGGTTCGGTTTTTCAAACTGAACCATGAAAATGTAAAATTCAATCATTGATCGAAAGAATTTGACCTGACGTTTTTCTCCCACACGGTTTCTGTCACGATGACATCAAACCTGAGTGGGAGTGAAGCCTGTCTGTTCTCCCTTCCACACATCGACAGATCCATACATTTAGATAGCATGCGCGTATCTATGACGTCACGTATAATTTGACGTCATAGACACGATAATCTTGATTTTAGTGATTGCTGGTTGTGGCTAGCAAGCCAAATTGACACGTTTTTTGGAGTGATGATTTGATGATAATTACTATGAAAATTTTTTTTTCAAACTATTTTGTTTTTTTTCTTTCTTTTATAGGTTGAAGAAGAAAAAAAATCAAATTTTTCAAGATAAAAATCATTTTTATTGTACTGCTCAGTTTCACAAAAACGTCGAGAACAAAGTTAACAAAAATTCACACAAATACACACAAATACACAGACATCATCAGAACTCATCGAGCTGATTCGATAGGTACCTATAAAGGTATATCTAAGACCCATAATTAATGATCTCCCAAATCGACCGATAACTATACCTTTCTGTAAGAAAGGCAAAAAGGTGCCCAGTACGTTTTTTGGAGGATAAACGAACTTATATTCAACGAGTTCATTTATAATCCAAATAATTCAAACTGTTAAAGTTTGAGAGCCACATATCTCGACGCTCACTAGTGGTCAAGGGGTTAACCTCCTAAACTCTCATGCTAGATGGCGTGGGAACGATTCTCTGCTGTTTTATGAAATTTTTGTCAAATTTTTGATCGCCTTTGTAATTAATTTAGCGATTGCTGGCTACTGCTGCTGAGCAAATGGCTACCTTTTTTGGAGCCAACGTAAGCATGATATGTTCTATGGAATAGAAAAATTTTAAACAATTTTGTTTTTTTTTTTTGGTTTTGAAATAAGTCCTACAGGAAAAAAAATGCAATTTTTTGATACTAAATTCATCAAAATCGTGAAACCTAGAATAGGAGTTAATGTGTTAAGAACGTTTTTATGGAACATACAAATTCCCGGACATCATCGTAACTCGTCGAGCTGAGTCGATTGGTACCTATAAAGTGGGGTCTTGGACCCTTAATTAATGATATCCCCAACTGACCGTTCCCTATGCCTTTCTGTAAGAAAGCCAAAACATCGAAATCAAAGAAAAATTACTATTTTGCGATTTTTTATCACATTCAGAACCACAAAAAACACAGAATGAGAGATTTCCGCAGCACGACGTGCCTTGTTTCATATTCTTAAAGGGTCGTTTTTTATCATTTCTATAGAATTATTTGATAAATGAATTTAAATTCATAGAAAAGTTGTGCGCACTTCAACGAAAAGTGTTAAACGAAAATAGATATACCTCAGATTTGGTCCACAATATGTTGAAATTCATAAGCATAAGTTTGCCAGAATTTTTTCAGCATGTACCCGAGCCGGACAAATCGACCGAACATCCGAGCATTATTCGGGCAAATTTGGTTTAAACCCAAAAACTACTCAAAACAAATCAAGAAAAAAACTTGAAAAACATTCTATTTGAAATCGTATCTTATTTATCTAATCAAAAGCTTTTCAATGCGACCTCAATAAAATGAGCTACTTTTGATGCAAAACACCCATTTCTAAGAATTTTTTGGCTTTGAGGTTGTTTTCTTCAATCATAATCAGGGCCGGATTAAGCCATCGGAGGGCCTGGGGCAATTTTTCGTGGGGGGGGCCTATGATTCGATTTTTTTTTCAAATGCTATTCCAGAGAAAACAAAACATTTTAAACATGTTAAAGAAGTGGATATGAGCTCAGTTTACAGCCTTCGAATTGCCATGTTGTCTGCACTGAAGATAATTTCTGGTACCTTTATATAAAATTTTTTTATTAATCAGGTGCAAACATTGCGGAAGAGTTAAGACATTTTTAACAATGAAAGCATTGATTTGAGCTGTAAAATGCTGAGTTTAATTCTCTTTTTTTTTAAATATCCTTATCACCAACAAAAATTCTGTGATTTATAAACATTACCGAACAGATATTTTAAATGATTTTCATTTCATAATAGATCATATGGTTTGTGATTCATCGAGAAATATTTACCTCATGACAATTGGTAAGTATCATGAAGATTTGAAACATTGAATACAAAATTTAAAAAAAAAAATAAACAAGATAATTAAATTGAAATTCCATAGAGATACAGATATAAGAGTTAAAGAATTCAAAACTTTTAATCAGGTTATATTAAGAACCAAAATTCAGTGTCTCAAATCTAAATCGTAATTTCAAATGAAGTTTTGAGAAACAAAATATAAATAAAATTAAAAAAAAAGATTTTAAGATACATTCACAGCCAGAACAGAAATTGCACCAAAGGTGAATTTCAATTTTATATCTTTGGAACACAAAAAATGTTTTCATGAAATGTTTTTGAATATGATTCTCTTCAGAAAACAAAAATTGTTACCAAATTGTTATTCTAAATGTGATAAAAGTTTCATTCGATGCCCCCAAAGCCAAGTAGTATAATTGCATAAATGATCGGTTGAAAAAAAATCAGATTAGAGATTAAATGTTTAAAACACAGAATCAGCTATCATTGAAAAAGTCAGATAAGGAATCCAAATGAGTTTAGTACCTTGAAAAAGATCCTGATTTCTCAAAATTCAGAAAAACTATTAAACTGAACCTCACTAACTGAAGAAACAACACAAGACTTGAAAATCTCAATAAATTGAATCTGGAAAAAGATAAGATTTAAAAAATTTAAAAATTCATGTTAAGAGAATCACTCAATGATATTTGCAACTTAAGTATGAGATCGTTTTTATAATAATTCGAGATCGATCATTTGGATATTATGTGCTGACTTCAGGATATTAACTTCAGTAGATGATAAAATTTTGGTTAAATCTGTTGAAAATGTACGTCTCGGTGGTCGAGTGGTTAGCGTGGTAAGACGGTAATCACTGGTCCACTGATGACATGGGTTCGATTCCCATCTCGGTACTGGGTGTTAAATGTTAATCTTAAGTTGTCCGCGTCATTTATTCAGTCTGTAAAGCCCAAATCGGCTAAGACGGTGTATGTCTTTAAAAAAAAATAATACCCGGTATTCACCCCATAAAGCTTCTCTGTTCTCTCTTAGCACAGTGAGGCAGTTTTGGCGAAATTAGCTGCTAGTTTAGTGCAGAAAGCATTACTTGGAAAGTTAAAATAATAATAAAAATTATCATTGTGCAAGACGTTTGTATGCAATGAAAATGAGGAGATGTTTTTCTCAATTTTTCCTGTTCTGTACAGAATATCCCGACTGACATGTTTCGATAAAAAAAAAACAAAAATTTGAGGTGTTTTCCCTTATATTCTTTTTAATTTTTGTTTCGAATTCAGTTCACATTATTTTTGTCCAGATTTTGAGTTGAAATTTTTAAAATTCAATACCGAGATTTTGATATTCTTAGCTCGCAAAATGCAGGGGAACTTCTTCACTGCTAACTCTGCTAACACTGCTCCCTTAACTTATGCAAGAGAAAAACTGTTCTAGATATTATTTCCCGGTGGCCCTTTTAGTTGTAATATTTCAAATTGTTATTCCGATTTTCTAGTTTTTTCATAGATTTGTAGAAATTGAAGTAGTATGATTAAAGGAATGTTAAAACTTTTTTCCCCTCGGGGGCCCCCCCTGAGCCGGGGGGCCCGGGGCAATTGCCCCTTTTGCCCCCCCCCCCCTTAATGTGGCCTTGATCATAATAAAACTAAAATTATAAGGACGCATCTGATAGCAGACATTTGGACGATTTCGAAATGGTTGTTAATATTGAAATCAGTTCAGTGGTTTTGATTTTATAACCGAAACAATAATCCGAGTCTTTATGACCCTACCCGGCTAATTGTGCTCTTTTATGCTGAGTAACTCTGGTAACCCCATTCAAAAATCATAAAATGGAAGAATTGAGCTACTTATTTTAGGAAAAGTCAGAAACTTTCATGTATCTAGATTTGACAGTTCCTGAGCTATCGCATCAAGAAGGCAGTTTGGGTCATATTGACCCAACCGAAAAGGAAGGTTAAAGAAACAAATATGAATGGAATGATTGCGAAACAAAATGTAAAAAGTTTGTTCTTTTGAGTCGCTCTTCCATGAAGCGTCGCGACGTTGAAGGTTTTAGGCACTTGAATTGTACGAAAGATACCAACAAAAGAAATAAATAAACGTAAATAGTAAGAAAAAGTTGTACTTGCTGGTTTAATTTTTATAAGAATTCAAAAAAGGCATTTTGAAGATTGAAGTAATCTAAGAATGATGATGAAGAAAAGTTGCTGAGAATAAAGCATAATCGTTGAATCACGTGAGCTTGAACTTGTCCCATTGAGATGACTCCTGTGTCAACACACATCACACTGATGCCTTGATCTATTCCAAGATCCATGTAATTGATCAACTAAGTTCATTGGATGCCTAACGGTATCAATGAAGTTAAAAACAAAACATTGCAACACCACTTACCTACTAGTAACGGCCAGAGCCATAAACTATTCTATTGAAACGCGATTCCAATCAATCGAACGCAATCAGACGGGGACAAATGATCGACTCGAATCGAATCAGATATGGGAAGGAATCCGATAGGGAGAAGAAGGGATGACAACGCAAAGTCCGCTATCCGTTGAAAAGTGAACTTGTAAAGTCAGTGACGAAAACAGACGCGCAATTCGACTAAACACTTAGAAGTTGCCCACTCGATATGAACAAAACAAATCCGTACCAACATAACCCGATCTACGATGAATGAAGCTGGAAGCAGGAACGTTTAATCGAGCCACGATATGGGTTCAGTTATTTTTCACGCCTCTAATAGTGTCTGATCACGAAATGGAAATTCTGACGCGAGGTGATCGATTCTCTATAGTTCGGTGACAACCGTCATTTAAGATAACTTCATTTAATGACGAGTTTGTTACAATTGGTTTAAATTTAGTAGCAAGATTGTCCAAATGAGCACCACAAAAAGGTAAAATGACCGAAAAAAGCTCGTCCCTTACCAGTAATAAGCAACCAGATCAAAATGTGCTCAGCTTTAGCAAAGCCAAAATCGAATGAACGACTGAGAGATGCTTTGGACTTGAAACGAAACGTTGCTGGTGGAGAATTTAAAATCATGTGTCGCACTTATTCGATCAGAACGCGAGGGGGCACGCGAGGCCAGCTATCACGCTTTGAATGAGGAAAAAAACAAGCGAACGAGCGAGGAAGCAAACGAATGAATGAACGAAAGAGCATCGCGACGCTCTCGCTGGCAGTTGGCTGGGGGCTGTGCTTTTACAGCTACACTACTGCTGCTGATGCTTTGTTCATCGCGAGGTTGAGGGTCGGGGTGATTCATATCTTTACTTGCTTACATCAATCGGTCTGATGATATGATCAATTGAAAGCGATTGAGCATCTTGGGTCGGAAGCAGTAAACAGTTCCCTAGAAATGTTGACGCGATAGCGCTCATAATCTATTTCGATGATCTTAAGGGCATTCAAGAGTTTAGAAAATTCATCAATTTTAATTTTTGATCATTGGCTTTTTTTATTTTGATGTTCTTAAAACAATTTTAAGAAAATCTAAGAAGATTCCTACCTAACTATGGTATTTGAATTGTCAGGTATATTTTTTTTTTTTATAAATAAGGGCTCAACATGGTTTATTCCCTTATCTTAAATTGATATTAAAAAATATATAAATTATAAATTAATAATCTTGAAGTTTCGACTTTTTAGAATTGGATTAATCGCAACTTTTTGAAAAATATATGAAAAAACAAGCTATATGTAAACTTTTAACCATGTTTTATCGAGAGCGGTTTTTAAGCACCTATACCCACTGATTGTGGAGGCCGTGTAATCAATCCATAGAAAATATCAAAACTGCTTGAAATCAGCACCATTAACAAGTTTTGAAAATGTTTACTTCTCAGTTAAAATTACCTAAGTAACTGTACTTCATTATGAATATTAAAAATTTTCTTCGATTTTTCAAAGAAGAAAGGGCAAATTGGCTTTCCGATGTATACAAATGAGTAATCTACGATAGATTTTGACAAGTCAAGAAAAAGTTACTATGGGATCAAGAAAATCTACTGTGGGTGAAAAAGGTTATTTGTTGAAGAAGTTGTGTCATTTTTAAGAAAAGAGTGCTAGCTGATTATTTTTGACACTTTCTCTTCAAAATGATACAACTTCTTCAATCAGTAACCTTTTACTTCCACTATAAGTATACCGTAGTACAAACTTTTGCGGGTCATAAATTGTATTACGTTTTTTTTTTCAAATCTTATTTTTAAGTAATTAAGTCTCAAATTGTTGATAGTTATTGTAATAGAAATTGACAATCGGAAAAATCTAGTACTTGCTTTTTGCCTTTCTTACAGAAAGGTATAGTTATCGGTCGATTTGGGAGATCATTAATTATGGGTCTTAGATATACCTTTATAGGTACCTATCGAATCAGCTCGATGAGTTCTGATGATGTCTGTGTATTTGTGTGTATTTGTGTGAATTTTTGTTAACTTTGTTCTCGACGTTTTTGTGAAACTGAGCAGTACAATAAAAATGATTTTTATCTTGAAAAATTTGATTTTTTTTCTTCTTCAACCTATAAAAGAAAGAAAAAAAACAAAATAGTTTGAAAAAAAAATTTTCATAGTAATTATCATCAAATCATCACTCCAAAAAACGTGTCAATTTGGCTTGCTAGCCACAACCAGCAATCACTAAAATCAAGATTATCGTGTCTATGACGTCAAATTATACGTGACGTCATAGATACGCGCATGCTATCTAAATGTATGGATCTGTCGATGTGTGGAAGGGAGAACAGACAGGCTTCACTCCCACTCAGGTTTGATGTCATCGTGACAGAAACCGTGTGGGAGAAAAACGTCAGGTCAAATTCTTTCGATCAATGATTGAATTTTACATTTTCATGGTTCAGTTTGAAAAACCGAACCATTACAAAAATTTTCGGAACCGAAGCTCCGAATTATAATCATGAACATGGTTTTCATCAAGGGGTACGACCCCGAAATTAATGAAGTCGTTGATGAGTACGTCATGCCCACACTGCATGGTACGAAAGTGATTGTTACTTCGAGATTCGCCCAACATTATATTCAGGTTGCTCTGAGAAGGACAAAACGACGAAGGGGCGCGTGTGGGAGAACGAAGCACACCATATCAATTTCTTCACACGCTCATTTTCATTTACCATTTTATATGGTTGCTTAATTAATAATTTAATATTGTTGCTTTTGAATGAATTTTTGGCAAAACTGCAATCATGATGGTAGTTTTTTTTTTTAACAATTCTTTATTTGAAACGGCTCATACCTTTAGGCTTTAAGGAGCCAAAATCGATTTTGTTGTTTACAATTGTTTTCTTAACTTAACACTTTGTGAGAGGAGAAAGGAAGATAGAAAGGGAAATATGAAAATAAAAAAGAAATTATAGACGAAGATCGATAGCTTTTAGAAAAAGGTAGATTTCGAACATGTAGTCCAAATCTAGCACAGGATGATGGTAGTTCTCATGTAAAAATTATAAAATGGTTAAAAAAGTTGACTTTAATTTTATATTCGTCTTTTTAATTGTTTTTGATCGGTATGTTTTTTTTTATGATCGATATACTTATGCGTTGAGACCAGCACGACATACCATTTACTAAATTGAAAATTTCAAGTCCTGAAAAATCAGGTCACCTGGTTGTAGAGAATAATGGTAGTGTGATGCTAATTAAATTAAATATTTTACATACTCAAAAGGATGAAGGCAACGGTTTATTCAAAAAAGTATTATTCAGGGAACGGGATTGTATGACTTTCAGCGTAACGCTTCTATTTGACAGCAATTCGAGTCAATGCCAGCAAAAGAGAATATCTCGATTAAGCATGAAGATGTGTGAGTCATATGACGATGTTCTCGGATAAAAAAAATAATAGAAGAGAACGGGAGAATCCTCTCGTTCTCTTCTATTATTTTTTTATCCGAGAACATCGTCATATGACTCACACATCTTCATGCTTAATCGAGATATTCTCTTTTGCTGGCATTGACTCGAATTGCTGTCAACTAGAAGCGTTACGCTGAAAGTCATACAATCCCGTTCCCTGAATAATACTTTTTTGAATAAACCGTTGCCTTCATCCTTTTGAGTATGTAAAATATTTAATTTAATTAGCATCACACTACCATTATTCTCTACACTGGTTTTAATTTAAAACATCTACATATAACACTTAAAATTGTTAAAAGGCCATCTACAGGAGGTTCTGAAGAGAAGATTAAAAGTATCTTATACAACCATCTGGACTGAACAGGGTTTCAACGAGGGCTTGTTTAAGATGATTAATTCTATTTGCAGTAAACAATTTTTTGCGAGTATAATTTATTTCCTTGAAACGGTTTTAAAATTGAATTTTATAAAATAGAGTATTCTGACTCAACTTCAAACTTATTTTATCTTTTTATTGTGTGAAGACCAAAAATGACTGTGGAGTGGAATCAATTATAATAATCGACCTTTTATCACAATTCTACATAAGTTTATACGCTTTCAATTTTACCGATCAATCAATATTTGTTTTTTTTTTGTTCTAATTATTTTTTCTTCAAGTAATTGACAGGAAACCCAGTTTTCAATGCAAAGTACTTTCGTTTTCAATTTAATTTATTTTTATTTTTTTGTAGTTCGTTTATTTGAAACGGTTTTCAATTTATCAAATAAGGAACAATTTAACAACAACGTCATTTTCGTCCACCAAGTAAGTTTTCTTACATTAGAATCGTAAACGAAGGGAAATAATGTTTACATCAATTTGCCTTTGAATAAAATTCAAACGTTGAAGTTTTTGAAAAGGATTGTCAACAAACCTTTTGTCTTGCCGTGCCAGCACAATGTTTTTGCTACATCTATACATCAGTTTGACGGACTAACTTGTAGAGGCGATGATGCGATTCGGGATAGGTACTCTCGATCCTTTTTAACCGATGCTCTGCCGGTGGTGGTCATTTTCGAACGCAGTAACAAATCGTTTGAATTGCTTTTGTATAGGTGAAACTCTTCATATTAATGCGTTCTTCATATTAATGCCTTTCATGTTCAGCACACCTTAGATGTACTTAGTACAGATACTTAGTACAGTTAATTTTCTGGTGAAAGAGAAAAAGAGGTGTTACTTTAAGCTGATTGTATCATCTGGATAATCTAAAGAATATTTCCATTACCTCTTGCTTGGTCACTTTAGCACGAAGAAAACATTTCGATCGATCGACTGCAACAATAAAAGAGCCATGCAGTTCTTGTCCAGGCTCGAAACATGCAAGAATCCACTGATATCTAACTTGGACAAGTAAATGGCCATCCAAGTAGCAAACCTTCGGTATGTGTGGCAGTTGGTTACAAGTGATCATCTTGCTACAGTTTGTGTAATGGTGTATCGAAAATTTTATTTATACGTCGCCAACTAGTTTGTTGTTGAAATAAAAAATGTTTTATGAGTCTTTCTTTTCCGTCGAGCAACCTACGAAAATGTTCCGGCGTGTGGGTCAGGGTTAGCGCTGACAGAGTCTGATTGTATATAGCTGTAAGATGCAGTTGAATTTGTAGGACATTACGGCTTGTCCATAATTGCGTCTAGATTCAAAAGCAATCCCACCAATAAGACAAAATTGACACCAACGACATGAATTAATTCGTTCAAATCGTTATAGACATTCTTTTGTTCCCGGTGGTTCATTGAGTAATCCTTTGGAACTGATTGCAATACTAGTAGCAGAGCTATCTTCCACACATACAGTCTGAAACTCCCGAATCCTGGCTCTGCAAGACCTATGAGACGCGCTTAGCTGAAGAGTCTCCTTTTGGAACAAAACGTCTCAGGTTCATCGGTCAATGGAGTCCTCATTATAATTTATTGCAGCTTCTTGATTTGAATGTGGTATTGAGTTGTACTTTCGTTTTGGTTCCACCTTTTTGTTTGGTAGACTTGAGGTGACAAGAAGTTTAATTTAAGAAAGTTTGGGTTCCATTCATCGAATTTTCGAATTAAATCCAGTCCTGAAATGCCCAGCAAATGTCAAAATGAGGAAACCCTTTGCTGGATTTTTAGTTACGACATGACATAGCTTACCAGAGTCATCCATATGTGGTACGGTTCGGCACACAAAACTTATTTGAGCGGTCCCAAGCAATCGGGCATTAAGGTTGCACAACTGGTAATGAAAAGGTTGAATGTGGAATGATTAACTTGACTTGATGTTAATATTTTTATAGGTGTCCAGTTGATCTCTCCGGAGAAACAGTAAGTCCAGTGGAAAACGACAAACAAGATTTTCCAAGTTAAATGTTTTGCATGGGCTGTTGGAAAATAGATATAATTAGGCGTTTGGAATGGACAACTTCAGCGTAAAACAATTCACTTCACCTGTTTTCGTCCTATGTTGGCGCATCCAGAAAATTGTGTTGAAGATATTGGAGATTCCGTGAAACGTACTCCAAATTTTCCAAGTCACAGTTGGGTTTATGGCGGCAGTCCTGGGATGAGTTTATGGCCACAAGTTGGTTGAGTTGTACCAAGGAAATATTGCGCTGTGCTGGCTATGGTGGTCGCATAACGGTTTTCAGAATAAATGGAGCGCGAACTTCGTTGAGGAACAGAAGAGTTTCGAAACCAAGAACTGTTATTAGCAGGAATTCCCTCACAAGGTCTGGCTGTTTGAATGTATTTACAGTCGCCTGAGTGAGTTGATTTTGCTGTTGATGTACTTTCATATTTTTCACTTTTCTTGGTCCAGTATTGGATGTTTTCGGGTACATTTTGTTGAATCGTTATTCGTGATGGAATCGGATTTAGTCGCTTGGTTGTTGATTTGTAAAGCGTTGTTATGGGTGAATAAAATAGTCCTACCGAATGATATAGTAATTAGCCTGCCCGTGATAATAGTTATTTTTTTTATAAATAAGCGGTAATTACCTGAGCCTTTGTTTTCAATGAAGGTTGTTATAGGCTGGTAGTGACAGTAATTTTGATGAAAAGTCGGCTAAGATGGGCCATAATGGTCAAGCAAATAAAAAAAAAATACCGAACTCGGAAAAGATAACAAACAAAAACAAATTTGTTTACTTTTACCATTACACGCTGAGTCACATAAATGCAAAAAAACATTAGTTTTAAACATGAGCCAACAATTGTGTTAACAGGGCTGAACATTGTGTGTCCACGATTCAATTAAGATGAACATTTGTATGCATTTATAATATGTCTGTTCAATGAAGTTTAGTCGAAACGGGTCGAAACATGTAGAAATTGATTGACAGTTGATCACCTGTCTCTTGTAATTGTAATTGTGCTTTATTGATTTAACGTCAGCCCATCGATATAAAATTGACTCTTTCCAATTGACTTCGACCGATTTCTACCAAGTCGAAACTAATCCTAAAACGAATTTGGCTCCTTAAAGCCTCAAGGTATGAGCCGTTTCAAATAAGAAATTACAAAAAAAAAAACTAATCCTGCTGCCGAGCTGGATTGGTTTCGATTAGTTTCAACTTGTTTCATTGAACAACGACCTGACCAGTTTCGACCAAAACATTGGCTCGTTGAACATCTATCAGTTGACAGAAACCAGTTGAAACCGATTTTTACCAACGGTTGAACGAAGCTAATGTTACACACAGATATCAAATTCTCATGCAACGTAAGGACAACTGAAACGATACTGCCGTAAATATTGGTTTTAGGTATAACAGTTAAGCACATTTTTAAATTTTTGAATCGGCTAAAACACGCTCTTCCCAACTATGTGATTCTAAATTTAAAACGGATACACTTCCTTTGCAGACACTCAATAATTGAGAGGAATAATCCCATTTTATTAGATAATTGCATATGTTTTGAGTTTCACGCTTAGATAGTCTTCAAATTTATTCTACGAACATTGTTTTTGGCAGAATCATGATTTCAACTATTCTACCAGGATATTAGGCATTTAAAATGTTGTTTCATAATAATACCAGTAATTAAAAATTAAATCATATATGAGAGCCTATTTGACTAATTCTGGGGTGCTGATCACAAATATCCATTAAGTTTTATTTTTCCTATCAGTCCTTGTTTCGAGATACCTTTTGAAAATAGGTGAAAATTCTTTAAACGAAATTTTCAGTTGTTTGGCAAAGCTATTTGTTATATACATTGCCATTTTTTTTTTATAAATAAATGTTCAAACTCAATGATCAAATTTCCCGAAGACCGCGAATAATTTTGACTTCTGAGAAAAAATATGATTGAGATTTTATTTTAATTTTTTTTATGAAATCTGCAAAAGGGATTTTACGTTTATTTATAAGGATTCTGTTGTTTCCCCTTTCTTATATTCATATAAGGTTTGCTTTCAAAATTGCTGATTGAACTCACTAATTCGTTGAGCCTAAATGAAAAGCTATTTATTTCATTATATCAAGTGAAGAATAGTGTGACATAATTTTTACTCATGACATGTTTTTTTTTGTTAACATCTTTTCTTAATTTATGTTTTGTATAGGCTGGTTGTAGTGGGAAAAAATATTTAATAATAATTATCTCAAAAAGCAATAATTATATCTCATCCAATGTTACCCAAACAGACCAGACGGACTGTTTTAGGATGGTTCCAAAATTGTGTTTTGGATACACCGTTAGTACCGGCCTAAGTCGGCAATGTTGCGGGCAGTAAACTGACACTGTACAGCGATCACTTTTGCAACATGTTGTCATATTGTGAATAGACACGATAATCCCTTGGTCTTCTATTCATTCGCTAAATACCACAGCTCTTCCCCTCCCCAGTTATCGAATATATGGTTGCTAGGAATATTGGTTTATGCTGTCGAGACTCTTTTTGATGCGGCTGTCGACTGTGCAGTCAGAACAAGCGTGAATGACTTTGTTGTTGAGTGTGGCTCGCCAACGGATTTCCGCTTGCGTGAGAGCTGCTAAGAATTATATCCGCGTAACAATACACAAGCACGAGTCCAGCAGTTGGCTAGAATCGAGAAAAATATGTTTGAGATGATAAAAAATGTTAATTTTCATAACCTATTATAAAATCAAACACTTTTGCTCCATATATAATGCTCACTTTATTGATCGTTGATTATCGAAAACACTGCATTTTTACAGTACCATCATAGCTTAAAATGTGTAATTATGAGAATTGGAAACATCATTTAATTTATTTTTATTATAATAAATCTCGCGTGAGCTTTCATTACGTCGTATGAAACAAAATATAAACTAGCAGATTTATTAGGAAAAATACAAAAACTGAAATAAACTTGTCACAACTTCTTTCAATTTAGGATATTTGTAGTCTGGAAAACATATTCTATATGTGAAATACAAATTTTAAAGTTGTTGTGATAACTTATGCAGCAGTTTTCTGTGAATTCTCAAGATGTTTCACACGCCGTAATGAAAGCTCACGCGAGAATTTATTTTTAAATCTGTGAGAAAGGCTCTAATCCACTGTTAAGTGTATTAAATCGGGTTTTTTAAGAACTGTGGCTGAATCGAAAGGAAGTCATCGACAACTTTCATTCGTTGATTCATTCAGCCAAGAAGTTCTTCATACTTTCTTTTCGAATATTAGTTGAAATAACCAGTCGTTAAATAAAATCATCAAAAGTTAAATGATCAGCATAAACTAAAACAGATAAATGTTAAAAGTATCTTCTCATTCCCAATGATTGTTTAAGACACGAACTGCTTTAAGGTAAACTTTTAAATCATACACAGCAAAAAAAAAGTATTGTGAAATTACATCAAATGCCTGCACATAACTTGAATCGCAAATGTTACTTAATATTACATCGTCAGCATGTATCCGGCTGTTTGAAACCATCTGATATGTGCAACCAAATTTCCTTAAAAATGAAAAATTAGGAAATTATATTCAAAGCTATAGGTCTGCTTACATTTTTATTTAGGGGAGAATGAGGATACTTGATCCCTGGGGATACTTGATTCCTTAGCTATATCTCGAAACTGGAATGTCTTACAAAGATCAAATGTTCTAGAAAAATGTGCCAAAATGAGCAAAATAACAATCCTTGTAGTTTAAATTTTTTTAACATAATAATTGTATGAGTAATTGAACTTTGTTTGAAAAATTTCACAAAATGTAACTTGAAGATCTTTTTGCATCACTTTAAAATGTTCCTTACATGAGAAAATTATGAAAAAAATATTTGTTCCAATCCATCAATCGTTCGAGCGTAAAATGAACTTCATAATGCCATATTTTCAAAGCAATGGAAAACTCTCAACTTTTTTCAGAAAAAGTTATCTAAAATGTTGATTATGGGTACAATTGATCCCCTAGAGTTGGGTACAATTGATCCCCCTTCCAAACGGCATATTCTTCTTCTGAATTGATCGTTATGATTGCTGATTACGAAATTACTAACATTAATCCAAAAACTAATATTTATCAAACAATTGTCTGAAGAAAAGAGCAAAAATAATTAATTTTCTCTTAATTATAAAAAATAGCGCCTTTAAGTATGCAATGTAATTAACGTTGAGACAAAGTTATAGAATTTTCTTCTTATGTCTGCTATAAATTGTGAAATGAGAACAAACATGACCAAAATAGTCAATTAACATTCTATCTTGGGGTTTTGTTTGGTTTTGATACAAGGATTAGGGCTTCCTGAATAAATTATCAAGTCTCCTTCAATAGGGGATCAAGTCTCCCCTAACTTCAGAAAAATCGCAATTTTTTTACTCCCACGAAAATGCGTCTAGTTCATCAACGGGTTCAAATATCGTTCTAATTTTTGGAGCATAGAAACTTGAAGTTACAAGCTGTCAGAAAATGTCAAAGACGGCGATTTACTAAATTTTTCCAAAAAGATATGGTGAAAATAAGAAAAGGGGATCAAGTATCCCCACTCTCCCCTAATTTTGCTAGTACTTACACGCCAAACAAATACAGCCGGGTTCCGTAATCCGTTTCTGACTTTGTGAAATGAAAGAAATTTGAACATCAATTGAAGAAAACATTGACTACTTATTGCGATATCACACTGAATGTTTTGATATTACACCACACGACGTATTTTCATTGTGTACATCGTTTAGATGTATTATTTCAACAAAAGCCCGAATACTACAACGTCTCCAGAAATTACATCGTCCATCGTTACATTTTTTTTGCTGTGTAAATCAGGCTTGAAGATTACTTATTTCGTAATTCAAAATCTTCATTCTCAACATCTTCAAACTCCAATTCCAGGTCTTAAATCTTAAAAATCATGGCCGTAGGAACAGAGGGGGTATAAGGGGGTCAAACCTACCCCATCAGGGTCTAAGAAAACAAGCGAGGTTTTTTTTTAATAAATGAATGAATCATGCTTTAGGACCGAGGTCACCTCTGCATCCTAGCAAAACAATTTTTTTTTGGGAATATGGGTTAAAGGATATGATCATGGAGACACTTTTGACTGTGTTGTGATCTTATGTTATAATTTTTTCTATTGTTGGCCTCTAAATCAATTAAAATAAATCTCAGCTATGTTATTGAAGTGAAAACTATCCAATTTTAACCAAATGATATCTCTAAAGAGGCATTTTTACTTAAAGCATTGATCTTTTTATATACTTTAGTCAAGATAGAAATCTGACTTTTGTTGTCAATACTTGAGCTCGATTTAAAATTAAAATTTAAATCAATTTAAATATTTTTTAAATTTTATCCATTTTGCAATCACAAGCCTTGTTTGCTAAACTAAGGCCACATAATTTGAAATTAAATAATTTTCTCAAGTTTTGTTTTGCCCAGTCTAAGAATCTTTATCTCATTTGAAAAAAAAAATCTCAATCAAAAATTTTAATTGTGTAAATAAAAACTGAAAAAATAGGGTGAAAAACCCGGAAATATGACAAAACGCTAGCGATAGATACGCAAGTGAAAGATACGGCCTTGATCAGGCTTATTAAAGTATATTTGGTCGGGATTCGACCAGACCGAACTGAACGCCTTCAGCATTTTTTCGAGACACTTGTACTTCATGTGCAAATATGTTCATCAATAAACAAAATCTTTGATGTTTGTAAGCTAGAATCAATAGTTTTCAATTCAAGAACTTCATTTTTATTCGGTTTTGGGATCTAGGATATGAATAACTCAAGATTTATTTTCTGTTGTTTTTAAATTTTCTAATGGCGCTAAGTTCGGTCTGGTCGAAGGTCAGCCATTTATCGTGGAGCGTGAGCAAAAATTATAGAAGTAGACAAAAACATGGACTTAGATTTCGTATAATTTGGCATTAATGAACCCTGATACGACCGATGTTACCTCTTGTCGATACAAGTGGAGGGTTTTCAATTAAATGGGCTTTTAGGTGATTTTTGGATGAGCTTTGATTTCAATTCCTAAAAGCCTCCGAAGACTGGAACGAAAGCTAAACTTTTTACCTACTTATAAACATAAACATGAAATCATATGGATGAATCTTCAACTATAGGTACAATCGATGGTGAACAAGACAGTAAATAGAAATCTCACAATAAAATAACTGTCTAAAATATATCGACGAACTTATCGAAGTTTTACGACGAAAGTTTTTCAAAATTGAAATTGGCTTAGATTTTCAAAAGCTCGCCTCTTCGCGGTAACAATCTGATGGTAGGTAGCTTCTCATTTAATGTTTTGTATAATAAAATTGTACTTAGCTGCCTGATTCATTTTGTTCATCCTCGTATCAAATACGGCTTCATTGCAGTTGATGGTCGGTTGAAGGGCGTCCCAAGATTAACTTTTTTGAAAAAGATTCACAGCTTTTCACAAATATTTCAATAAACAAAATTCAGCTCCAAATTATAAAACTTCTGTCAGCTTCGGGCACAGGCTACAAAGTCCTCATTTTGATGATTGACTAAGGTTATTCAAGAGTAACAAACTTGACTTAAAACTGATGCCTAAATCTTAAAAACAAGTCCCCGGTTTAGAATTCTCAAATTTTCTCATTTGTTGATTGAAATTCATTTTTTTGTATTTAATTATGAATGAGATTAAATTCATTCCGGAAATTCTGGTTCCATACTGTCAAAATCATAATTGTATTCAGTTTTCATATTGTGGATTCTGTATCTGGTTTAAGATTTTTGATTTGGAATTCGAAGCTTCATTGGAAATTGTTCAATGATTAGATAATGTTTTGAAATCCTGGTTTAAGTATCGTTTTGCATTCTATACTAAATTTGATACATGAATTTTAAAGATGATTTCCAGAATTTGGAAAAATAGAAATTAAGGAACCATCCTGAATGTTTGTTTCGTTCAAGGATTCAAGAGGATTAAGACTTCAAGTTTTGAAACTGATGTCAAATTTAAAACATTTGCCGATATAGAAACATGTAATCTTCACGTGAAAAAAATGGCAAAGAATTTCTGTTTATTTCGGTGTATTGATTTTTTTCAAATTACAGTTTTTTAGATTGTCAATATTCGAACTGGAATCTACCATATGCATTGACATGAATCAGACTTGAAAAGCAAAATTTTTATATATATCTTTCTCTTTTGAAAAATTTGATTTTTTTTTTCCATTGATTGTAGAAATATTTGAATTCGCTCAAGAATTGATTTGGTTGAACTTAATTGATTTGAGAATATTTTTTATTTTCTTTCATAAGGTTTCTTTAAAAGCACTCATTCCATGCTCAAATAAAAAAAAACCAAATCTTCTCGAATGTTGACTAAATCAAAGATTTTGAACATCTATGAAAGTTATTTCTGAATTTTGTTTCTTGAAGCTTCATTATGAAAATTTTTACCAATTCCATTTTGATGATTTAAAGTTGTTTTTGAAAGTTAAGATTTAAAACGAACAGCTTCTTAAGAAGGAGAACTAATGAATATTCAAAACGATTAACGTAATTTTGTATTTTTTGCATGCATTGGTTGCGCAAAATATCATAGAAAAAAGTTGGTAACACATTTTTTTACAAATTTTTCTGGGTTAGCAAAATCCTGTTCATGATTTGAGTGACTAATCCTTACAAAATCTTGAAAATATGTAAAAAAAATATGGACGAATCCCGTTTGCGCCCTTTAATCAAAATTTTATTTTGCATAAACTTATGTATCAATATAATGTGTTTTTCTGACAATGCATTTAATTTTGAACCCGAAACAAATGCATTTTTTTTAATTTAGATTTCTTATTTTCAATTTCAAAAGTATGATAAGATTGGTGATGTAATCGATTTTTTACAACTAAAATGTTAAATAGTCTCAATTTATCATGAAATTTCAATTAAATTAAAAGGAAAAAAACACAGATTTTTTTTTTTGGCAACCTTGGTCATTACTTAAATTATCAAAAAATTTATCTCCATCAATCTGAAACTAATTTTTTTTTCTATTTCCTTTTCTATAATCCTGAGTTTTATATTTTTTACATTGGAAATCCAGACGTTTAAAACTGCTTGAGTTAACTCAAGAGCTCGAAGTTATGGCAAGTGTTCATCCAACAGACTGACTGCCATTTTTGGCCATTCTCTCTGGTAAAGTTTTTCTGCTATTTTGGAACCTTTTTTTCTAGTATACCTAGTAGCTAGAAAGCTAGTCTAACATGACTAGCTTTTTTTGCTGCGTTTCTATGTTATTATGAAAAATTTCTTTTTTTAAACTATGCGGCAACACTTTAATTAGTTGTATGATTCTTAATGTAAAACCTTTCTACCTACACAGTAGTATTCTACTGATCAGATCGTTCATACAAATATTTGAAAAACTTGTCAGTTTTCTATACGGAAGTTTTCAAGACTTTTTTAAACTGTCTTTCCTACTGTAGATTACATTCTTTCGTACATTTTATAAGTGTACTTTAAAATAAACAAAGAAGTGTGTCGATCCGAAATCGCAAATGATAAAGCTTTTTTCACTACTCGCAGTTTTAAAAAATATGGAAGTCAATCATGCATATAGTTAATGAAACCATTTGTAAATAAAAAAAAAATCATGCACATGAATTGAAGTATTCATTCATACACATGAATTGTGTTTTGATAAATCATTTGGCATGAAAAATTAAAATTTTCATTTTTACAATTTCCTTTTGATGATTTCCTAGGGTCAAAAATCAAAACTTTGAGCGCTTTGAGGCACCCCTAAATAAAATCGAATTGAGCTGAAACTTTGGGTTTTAAAAATTCTACATATTACATTTGACTAACGTCCTTATTTTTTTATTTAAAATCTGTAAAGTTGTTTGGATTCTTAAACAAAAACAATCTACCCTTGGATACGAATCAACTGACTAGTAGCGATTTTTTTTCTATCTATTAAGAAACTTTAGTAATCACATTCTAGTTAACATGTGGACCGATGAAACGTCAACTTGTTGTTAGCATCAGAAAATCTTAAAATACAATATTTCTCAAACAAGGGTTTTGCTGAATGAAGGGTGTTTGGATTAAAAAGTGGATAAACTTAGTTGCAAGTGAATCGATTATTTGTTTATTAAAGAAATCAAAGTTTGTATCTTTCTTCTTCAGATTTTGTACAGTCACCCAATGCCTTATGTCTCACATGCAGTTTTTACCCCTTAATGTATGCAACACATTTGTATTTTTCTAATTATATCAGATTTAGGGACAGAAAAAAAAATGTAAAATTAAGTTCGAATACAATCAAAAATTTCTTTAATTAGTGTAACATCGCAAACTTTGTCAATTTCTTGTTCAAATCATCAAATCGGTAGATGGAATAATAAAAAATCTTGCACGATGCTTCTGCATCAAGAAGTGATTCTTATTGAATACAAATCGTTATTTTGCTTTTTCTCTAAACAGCTTGGCTTAGAAAAAATTTTAAGTTTATCGATTTTTATTCATTTCAAATTGAAATTAAATTGAAAATCTAATTTATAAATCATATAAAATTCGGTAACATTAAAAGCTTATCGATATCAATCCTTGAAGCTTTTGTTCTTGTGCCACTTGCTGTTCAGTATTTTAAATGCTCCCACTGTTAGAAGAGCTTTAAGTTCTCTTTAAGTCAATTCTGCCATATCATTCGGTCGTTCTTCCAGTGTCCAAACAGAGTCTGGACAACCTGCCGGGGGAGAAACATTCGATTTCCCATCAAAACACTTGCTGTGTATTTAGAGGCATCGGTGATGATGACTGGTCAATAAACCGGGCTTAAAAAAGTTCGTTCGATTCCGGAACGCATAAAATTGCTTTGACCGATTCCAACGGACACAATAAGGCCCTGGATTTGTGCCCAATACTTAATCCAACCAGCAAACGACAATCCACTGGTCGGCATATTCTTAGTCTCTAGTCCTCTCGTTTCGGACACTTGAGGCGGCAGATCACGAACTTGGAAATTGCGTATCGTCATCTGCCTGGCTGGACCCCAGTTGAGAGGCTCAAGTGGCAATTCTCGACTTGACGCTGCTTCATTGAATGGACAGCGAAATGATTTTATGAATTTTAGTTTTCACACTCCTCGAACGAGTGCTCAATAACCGACGACGATTAATAATAATGCACAATTTTGTTTTAAGATGGCTTAATGCCTTGACGAATGGGGGTAGGTACGTCATTCTCACCTCCCCAGTTCCATCTTGAGTGTTTATTTCGTTGCTGTTTCAGTTCTACCGACCGATAAATATGTGCAGCGTGACCGCAAATTTTAGTTACAGCGCGTTATCTGCTACGCATCAGCTCAAGAATAATTGCCGGTTACATGGTTTGGAGCACCATTAAGCGAACTCGGATCGTGTTTAGAATTAATGAACTGACGATGATGGTGACAACTAGGCACAAGGTGACGTTATTGGATCTAAACGATTTTGTTTGATTAAGATGTTTGTAAGGCAAGAGTCTACTTGTTAATGTTGTCCATAAGATTTTATTCGAATTCATTAATTTTTTTCTTTACTACTAGCTAATCCCGTAAGAACTCCGTTTCGCTTTTATCTTCTATTATGTTATAATGAGTATCTTTGTGTTTGAGTGGTAATTGGAATGCATTCTCACAATACTATTTAATAAAATATTAAACAGTATTTATGAAAATATCTTTTAAAGGTCTATTCAACTGAAATCGATCTTCGAGTAGAGCAACCGTGTGCGGATGCATAATGTCTCGTTCGGATGCATCACTACGCAATTATTACAAAAAAAAAAACTAACAGATATTATGAGCGACTCATTTTTCTGTCGTCTGATACAAAGTTTGGAATCAGGAATAGATCCTCCTACTTTCGATTAATGCAGAAACATTAAATAGCTGATATAGAAGAGCCTTTTTCTGTCATTTGGTTTAAAATTTGAATCCAGGAATCGATTGTCCGTTTTGCAAAACTTATGTGTATGAATTTTCGTCTCGATCCTATGCAAAGTAACGTAATCATTGCAGAAACATTGAACAATTAATAGATATGATCCCTCTTGCCGACCCCTGTCTCAAAATTTGACTCCTGAAATCAATTTCTCGTACTGTCAATCTCCCATTTGTTTGATTTCATAAGAAAAATTGAATAAATAATATGGATGATTCCTTTTTTCTTGCTCCTGATAATAACACTAGTTTACAGCATTTTTGTACTCAGTAAACTGAAGGTCATTTCTAATGTAAAATCGGGCGCTGAATCCGAAAATGGAATTCAAAAAAATCGCAGTAGAACCGTTTTTGAGTTATGCTCCAAATATGAAATTTCGAAAAAAATAAAAAAGTTCTTGTACTTAGATTAAAATATATCGGACGGCATAACAGTAATTTGAAATCCCTCTTTTGCATATTGAAGGTGAATAAGTTATCTATCGATCATCTGAACACTGTTTTTGCGTTTGACCAACAGTATTGTTGATATTAGTGACTTTATGAGAAAAAAAATTATAAAAAACGCATTTTTTTAGAGAAAATTTTGTTTCAACGAAAGTTTTAGACTCAATGGTAGCATTTAAAAAATCTGATTTTCTTTTGCGCTTGAATGTCAATTCAAAACAAAGATTTCAAGTGGTTATTTATCAAAATCGGTTGAAAATTGAAGAAGTTATGGCTACTTTACCATAACTGAAATTTTTGGAGTTTTTAATAATTTAACGAACCGAAGTACACTTATCATAGTATAGGAAGAATGGAACATGATAAATCTCACTCGCTCTAAGTCAAAATTATTTATTAGCTTACCAGAAGGTCACATGCCAAGTTTCAGAAAGATCTGACCATAGGGAGGGGTTGCTTAAGTTTTAAACGTAAATAAAATTTTGAGGTATTTTGCCCGGAAGGAACGAAAAATACTGGTTTTTCATCAATAACTTTTTTCATCACAAGCTGATTGTTTTTTATGGTCAATTTTCTTAAAGTTTAAGTTGAGACAAATATTTCACCCGAAGACTGTAACTCGATTGGATTTGAAACAGAAAAGTTATTGCGGTTCAAAGATTGTATTTTGGTCGAAAATTGTCGTTTAAAACGCAATGCGTAAAAAGTACTCATTGCGTGTTGGACAAAATTTGCGGCCTTTGAACCGCAATAACTTTTCTGTTTCTAATCCAATCGAGTTACAGTCTTCGGTTGAAATATTTGTCTCAACTTAGGCTTTAAGAAAATTAACCATAAAAAATAATCAGCTAGTGATGAAAAAAGTTATTGATGAAAAACCAGTATTTTTCGTTCCTTCCGGGCAAAATACCTCAAAATTTTATTCACGTTTGAGACTTAAGCAACCCCTCCCTATGGCCAGATCTTCCTGAAACTTGGCATGTGACCTTCTGGCAAGCTAATAAATAATTTGGACTTGGAGCGAGTGAGATTTATCATGTTTCATTCTTCCTATACTATGATAAGTGTACTGCGGTTCGTTAAATTATTAAAAACTCCAAAAATTTCAGTTATGGTAAAGTAGCCATAACTTCTTCAATTTTCAACCGATTTTGATAAATAACCACTTGAAATCTTTGTTTTGAATTGACATTCAAGCGCAAAAGAAAATCAGATTTTTTAAATGCTACCATTGAGTCTAAAACTTTCGTTGAAACAAAATTTTCTCTAAAAAAATGCGTTTTTTATAATTTTTTTTCTCATAAAGTCACTAATATCAACAATACTGTTGGTCAAACGCAAAAACAGTGTTCAAATGGTCGATAGATAACTTATTCACCTTCAATATGCACAAGAGGGATTTCAAATTACTGTTATGCCGTCCAAGATATTTTAATCTAAGTACAAGAACTTTTTTATTTTTTTCCAAATTTCATATTTGAAGCATAACTCAAAAACGGTTCTACTGAGATTTTTTTGAATTTCATTTTCGGATTCAGCGCCCGATTTTACATTAAAAATGTTAGTCAGTTAATCAAGTTCACGATTTTTTTAAAATTTTGTAAACTAGTGTAATTAGTAGTCTGAGATACTGGCCCTCATCTATTTTCATGTCATCCGAAGGAGACATGATACCAGGAAGAAGAAGAAGAAGAAGATAATAATTGGGTTACTGAAATCAATTGCCCGTCTCTCAAAACTCCCGTGTTCAACGTTTGATTTCAATCTGATGCGTGATCACGACAATATAGCGAAAACAGTGAACAAATAATATGTACGATCTCATTTTCAAAGGTGATGGGAAATATTAGGGTAAATAGATATTAAAGAAATAATGAACATAAGCCGTAAGTATAATATATTTCTCGAAAAAAAGATGAAACTGCTCACCGGCAGGACTTGAACCCGCAAATTCCGCTTCAATAAAACGGCACGTTAGTCAATCACACCACGGTGATCGTGACAAAATGGGCAGTCATATGCGCATATGTCGAGCTCTGTCGATCCAGACGATCCCTTTTGCCGATCCCTGATCCAAAATTTGACACCTGAAATAAATAACTCGTCCCTTTTAACTCCCATGTGCAAATTTTCATCACAATCCAATGTTTATTAGCGTAAATAAAGCAAAAACAGTAAAAAGTTCATATGGACGACCCCTTTGGCAGACCCTCCCCCAAAATTAAATGATTTAAATGGATTGCTTGTCCTTCATAACACCAATGTGCAAATTTTAATCTCAGTCCGATGTATACGTCAAAATCGCTTGAACAGTAGGGGAGAATGGGAATACTTGATCCCCTTTTCTTATTTTCATCATATTTTTTTTGGGGAAAATTTAGCAACTCGCCGTCTTTTGCATTTTCTGACAGCGTGTAATTTCAAGTTTATATGCTCCAAAAGTTTATACGATACATGAACTAGAAGCATTTTCGTGAGATCTAAAACTTTTTGATATTTTTAAAGTTACAGGAGACTTGATCCTTAATTCAGGGTGTCCTGACCCTAGGCAAAAATCTAGAAAAATCCGAAAATAAAAGGCCAGTTGACTATTTTTTGCCATATTAGTTCCCATTTCACAGTTTGTAAGCGTCAGACAAAGAGAATTCTAAAAGTTTATTTACAACCCTAGAGTCATATACTTTTAGACGCAATTTTCTAGTTTTTAAGATAAATGCAGTATTTTTAGTCCTTTTTATCAAATAATTTACTGGATAAACATTAGTTATTTGACAATAAGTTAAAATTCCATGATAACCAAAGATCACGATCTATTTCGTAGAGAAAATATTTTTTTGGAATAATGGGATCAATTATACCTACATCATGAAATTTAGTGTTGCCAAAATCGAACTGTTTTTTCAACTTTTTCCCATATTTCTACACAAATAAACTGATATTTATTTTTATCATGAAAATAATTTTAAGTCGATTTTGGGAAATTTTAAGTTTTTTTTTCAATTTTTTAACCAAGTTTTTGATGTAGTTAGCCTTTTTTTTGTAAATTGTTCAAAATGTTAGTTTATTTTTGTCACATTTGCTTGTTTTTTCATCTTTATTTAGTTATATTTTTGTTATTTTCAATCATTTGTTTGGATTTGTTATTATATTTTTATGATTTTTTTTTATCTTTTTTGTCATATCGAATACTTAAAATTTCATTGAATTTATATTTTTTCTTACCAACATTTAAGAACGGATAAATGAACTCATGGTGGTTGTCTTAATTATATTGGCCCTGTAATATCGAAAGCTATCAAGTAATGTTGTTTCAAAAAACCGTTCGATTTTGGCACATGTGCCAGAACCGATTTTCATAAAATAAACCATTTTGGAATCGTCTCTGAAGGAAAAAAAATTTTTCATTTTGTTGGTGTCTGAAAATGGAGCCAAAAGACAAAATGGCCACAAAAAAGATGGAATTTTTTAACATAACCATTCCGGTTGACATAATGAAGTTTCTCAAATATGTCAGCTAAACTTTGGATTATTAAAAGATTTATTCAAAGCTTAAAAAAGTTTTGGTTTCCGATGTAATATGTATAAGCATGTATCATACATAGTTTTACTGTAAAAATTTCTTATATTTTTTAAATTGGGCTGATAAATTGTTTTATCTTCAAAAACATGAAAACCAATGCAAACTTACTAGATTTTATGTGATTTTTTTATTACATTGATAACAGTTTAAAAATCATGCAATGTATTTAATCATAAAATGGATTAAATGTGCAAATTTTTTATTCAGGTATCGAAGTGTCGTATTTGATTTCTTATAATGTTATTTAAAAATTTAATTCAACATTTCAGAGGAGTTGTGTTCAAGGTAAAAAAAAGCTCAAAGTAAAAGTTCATATACCTCAGATTTGGTCCTCTATGTGTTGAACTTTTTTGATTCAATACTAGAATTGGTCACTCTATTAGTCTACATATAAATAATTCATTCATCACTATCGGTTGGAATTGAATGTAAGGATTTTTTTTTCCTCAAAATTCCTTGTTCCATATTAAAATAAATTTAAATAATCATTTAAAAAATGCTTATAAACTTTACAAATAATCAGATGTGGTCGGTTAAACCAAGCACTTTAATTGTTCAAATGAGAGGTCTCAATCTTTCCGAATTCATATCAATCAAAAGTTTTCCAATACGACTTCAAAAAAATGAGTTATCTTTGACGCAAAACTAAGGCCGTGCGAACGGGGAGATTTTAGGGGCTTATCTCCCCGCACAGTGGGTTAAAACCAAATAAATTGGAAAAATAATATAAATGCTTTTGATAAAGGTGCATAAGAAAAGTTGAAAAAAAAATAAATTGAATTTTTTTTCCAAAGTTTGCTATTTTTTCTATAATTGCTTAAACAAATTGTTGGCTTTATACTGCAAATTTGAATATTTTTAAATGAATAGTTTCGTTTAATTAGGTATGAGTTTCGAAATTCCTCTAGGTTTGTTGTATGAATATTAAAACTGATGTTTTATGGTCAATTTGAATATCGAACCTAATATTGCTTAAATTTTCATTTTTGAGCCATACAGCGTTCCACTCAAAGCTTTCGTTTTCAAAATATAGCAAATTATAGCAGCTGATTTTGAGATATGTTTATGTTGAGGCTTCTATCTATCCACCGGTATATAATTTACAACGACGATTAGCAGCGCAAGCTATAATTTTACAGATGTTTTAAACCATTTTTATATATTTTTTGAAGTAAAAACTAAGCGTTTTGCTGGTTTTAACAAATTTGTAAATGAAGTAAAGTTTTTTTTAACTTTCTCCAGTGATACTTGCAATGAGACGTTTCCAAATTTTGAAAAACTTTTGAATTTTACTTTTTAAAATTATGCATCATCATTCTTATCGTCAATAAAGTATTATTCCTTAATTGAATGAAGTAAAGAAAGAATAAGATTTCTTCCTAAATGTTGGCTTGATAGTTAATAAGTTATCAATGATTGATTTCATTCAAAACTGACCATATTCGAACTCCATAAAAGCATGACTGAATGTGATAGTCCAGATTTAACATAAAATTCGAGTTCAGGACGCTAAAATATACCAAATCCATAAAAACGTAAGCACCAAATTCTTTTTTCCTTGAGTTATCTATACAAAAGTTTTTATAATAACAAGATGAAAAATTCTTCCTTAACGTTAAAAATCTCATCTTTTTCATCTTCTTACTTTGTTTCATTTCTCAAGCGAATTTACTGACTTTTTAGCCTCAGTTTGTTTTCAATTTTTAAATAAATTTATTGAGTTTGAAAGTAAAGCTAGTTAAATTTTTTGAAACATTTTTGGTGTTCTTAAAAAATCAATCTTAATTTTTTTCCAATCGCAATTTTTCAATCAACCCTTCAGTTGAAATGATGAAAATAAAAAAATTTTTTGATGCTAATTTCTTTGAACTTTTTTTCAAATCGAGATAAGAGATAACGACTGTTAAATTTCCATCAAAACAACATAATTCACTTTAATTAGATGTAGACTATCAAATGGATATACAACATGGTTTTATTTCAAGAAAAAACTTAAAAATTTGCTATAGAGAAGAGTAATTTGAACTGAAATCGATCCTTTTTGTTTAGTAATCTTTGATAATTACGCCTCATGATCAAAATTTATTGATACGAAACGTTTCCACTACTGAAAACATTATAATTTATTGATTAAAGATAGTAAAAATACTTTTTTCTACTTCAATTTTTAGTTTCCCCAAATTCACGGTTTCGCCATATTCACGGTGAAATTTTTTTTTTACCGTGATAAAATCGAAAAACTACTGTAATATCATTTTCCAAACAGTTAATCGTAGTAAATATTACCTGGTCTGACATTTCTTTGAGAATTCATATGTTTTTTTTTAAACTGTGTTCTGGAGGTACTGATTTCAAATTTTAAAACTAGACTGCTTGAAAATAATTTAAGCGAATACGGAATATCATTTTGAAAAAAATATCAATCACTTAACGGAATCATCATTGATTTCAATCTTTCATTGTGATTGTTTTTTTGAAATTTCAATTTATTTTATCAGTTAAATTTATTATTTTTTGAGCATGTATTATAACCTTGTTTAAGGAAATGATGTTAAAAACTCATTTTCTTATTGATTGTGTATTTTTGGTATTTTTGTTTTAAGTAGCTATATTTAAATCAAAATAAAACACATAGACGGATCTTTCGCACGGGCTCAAGCTACTAAGGCACACTTATATTTTAAGGGCTTTTTAGCTTTTTTAAAATCGGTTCAGCAATTTAGATTTTCTAATAAAAACATTTTTTTTTCACGGTCGTTTCCATTATTTAGACTGATTCCCTAATCCATGCTTAAAACTGTCTTTACTTGAATTATAATCGAGACAAACAAAAACTTGATTCAATCATTAACATTATCTGTCAAATGTGTTGTGGAATTCATTTCTTCCATAACCGGGTCTAGATGGGCCCAACCGACTAATGTTCCTGTTTTTTGCTGGGTGACTCTGGTAACCCTATTTAAAAATTTAAGAATGAGAAATTGTACAGCTCCTCGTTTTAGAAAAAGTCAGAAAATTTCATGCATCTAGCTTTATTCGTTCCTGAGATATCGCTTCGCGACAGTACAGTTCGGGTCATATAGACCCTAACAGCAAAGAAAGGTTCATCTAGGAAATTTTTTTTTGAGTCTTTTTTTTGTAAACATGTTTATTTAGTACACTACTTAATGATATTAAAAGTTACATTCTATGAAAAAGTCTAAAGCAGTAATATCAAACACATTATTGGTCTCTAACACAAAATTTATGTATAAAATAAATAATTTTAGAGCTTCTTCTTTTTCCGTTTTGGTACATTCTTTAATTCAGGAATCAAGAACATGGAGAAATTTATTCTTCGCTGCATAAATGTTTCCAATTTATGTTGAAGATGGCTCCAAACTCCAGATGTTCTGCTACACGTAGTGAATTTATGCTCCATATCTTCTACAGCATTTGGACAGTGGATACAGTTTGGGCTGGTTGCTCTTCCGGTTCGGAACATCAAAGCCGCATGAGGTATTTTTCCGTTGATTAAACAGTAGTACAGCGATCTTTCTTTGGAAGATAATTTTCGGCATTGGATGTTTTTCCACACTCTTCTCCAATCTATCGTCTGGTTTTTGTCCATTATTTTTGGCGCTTGAAGAGATGTTCGAAAGTATCCATGTACAGAAGCCGAATGAGGATGTTCGATAATATTTGATGGCAGGTATGGAATTTCTTTAGCGATGTGTTTTAGGCAAGGGTACAGAGACGGAATTCCTTGTATGTTTGGAGGATTAGTCATTTGATCTAATAAGTTAGCAGCAAAAGTAGTAAACTCCAAACAGCGCAGAAATCCACTGATAAGCAAAGATTTGCATTTTAAAATAGGAAGATGAAGGTTAAGCCCGCCTTGATTTTTTGGTAGCGCTAGTTGATGGATTGGGACCCTTGTTGGATATCGACCCCATAAGAAATTTCCAATTTGAGATGTACAGCACTATTTGGGATACTCAATATGGTTGCCAAAAACCAGAGCTTTGATGAGATAAAAGTATTGATAAGGACCACTCGTTGATGGAGACTGAGTAATCTTGATTTGTACATCCACATGAGTCGTGAAGTTTTCCTTATTAGTTGGTCCCAGTTGAAGTCGATGGTTTTTTTGTGAGAATTGAAGAAATGGATCCCAAGGATTTTGATTGAGTCATGTAGATTAAGCCAATCAGGATTCGAGCCTCTGTTTTGTTCGGGACCAAGATCCACTGCCACGGTTTTTGGGATATTCAATATTGCTCCTGAGCATTGACCAAAGCTTCGAAACGTATTCTTGATAAGGGAAATCTTTTTGGTGTCCGTGATTATGATGGAAACGTCGTCTGCATAAGCTACTACAAGGTCCAATTGGTGATTGCATATAGTGAGAAGTTTTTCTAAGAGTGGATGAAGGTAAAGAACAAAAAGGTGCATGCTTAAAGGATCACCCTGTCGCACGGAACGTTGGATAGGGAATTCTGGGGAGAGATTTCCATTTACGAGGAGCCTGGAGTACGACATAGACATAATCTTATCAAGAAGGGAAACTAAACCCGGATGGAGAGACATTTCACGCATAACATTTAACAAATAACATTTATTGACCCTGTCAAAAGCATGATCAAAATCAAAAGAGATAAGCTTCCCTGATCTTCGGCGGCAGACTAATTCAGCTATCCGATCTTTAATTGCGGCAAGCGCTTCAAAAATATTCCTCTTCATATTAGAGCATTTTTGATTGGCATTCAATAAATTGTTTTCCTCCATGATTTTTCCCAAACGTTGCTTTAAAATTCGGGACAGCAGTTTGTAATCGAAGTTTTACAGTGATATGGGCCTGAAGCCGTTAATCGTGTCGTCCGATGATTTTTTCTTACAAAGTACAATTATGCCTTCTGTGAACTTTTTTTGGATGTTACCGTGCAAAGCTTCGTTGACAACTAAATTCAGCTGTCTGTGGATAATATCAAAGGTTTTCAGATAGAATTCCTTGGCTAAGCCGTCGTTACCTGGAGATTTTCGAGATGCACTACCTTTGATGGCGAGGAAAATTTCTTCTGTAGTAACATCGTCCATAGCATGATGATTGGAGACAGAGCTTGCGGGAATATTACGATTACATGGGAAGAATTATTAGGTATTTCATTTTGAACTGCATACAAATCAGAGAAATACTGAAATATATGATCACTTATTTCATTCTGGCTTGTAAGGACCTGATTTTCATGTCGAATGCTGTTGATAATAGTCTTTTTCTTACGCCTATCGCAAAGCTGAAACACAGAGATATTTTCACCTCCTATGAGCTTATCATTTTGTCTCACATAACTTTCAGAAATATTTTTTTGGAGTTTGAGCATTTTGGCTTTTATTTTATTGACTTCGGGTAGTGCATTTTGATCAACTAACAAATTGTCATAAGCTCTACGTAAATTAGCGTATAACATTTCGTTTTCCTGATTGAAATCTCGGAACGTTTGATTAGTTTTCCATTTAAAAAGTTTCGAATACGTGGTTTGGCACATTCTAGCCACCAACTCATCCAAGAGTCATAGTTTCTACGTTCCCGCAGCCAACGATTATATTTCAATTCAAATTCTTCCAAGTTTTCCTCCGTTAGTACGCTTGACCGTAGAGACCAATAGCCACGACCGTATGGTCTGCCCAGATCAGGAAGCACACATCTCAAACGAAATGCTTTGTGATCAGAAAAACAAGTAGAGTGATATTCCGACAAACGAAGATTAGACACAAGAGATCGAGACACATATATCCTGTCTAGGCGGGATGCAGAATTAGGACGGATAAAACTGTAGGTGATTTGATTCCTGTTAAGGGCATTCCATGTATCACAAAGAGCCAGGTTGTCTACTAGGCATTTTAAGGCTGGGCTATAATTATTTGAACCAGTAGCATCACAGGAAGATATGACACTATTAAAATCACCTCCAATTATCAAATTTTCAGCAGCACTTTGTAAATAATAGGGAAGGGAATTTCGAAACAAGTTTTCACGGATAGAGAAATTATTTGTACCAGATGGTGCATAGATGTTACAAATAGTTACCGAATTACCCAGTTTCACACATATTATTCTGCTATCTAGGCTGCGTTGCACGTTCGTGAATGGTATGTGCGCTTTAATAGCAATAGCAGTACCTCTTCTTGTGTTATCAACATTTGTAAGAACAGTAAAATTAGGAAGTGACAAGTTAGGATTTTCAACTTCTTGCAGAAGGATAATATCAAGATCCACTAGACGGACAAATGAAATCAGAGAATTAATTTTGTTGGAGCTAGATATAGCACACAGATTAATGCTGGCAATGTTGTATGATTTTACAGAACTTTCCATTTATATTTTTTTTAATTAAATTTAAGGTTAGTAAGTTTTGTTCAATAAAGCTTTTATTTTTTGTAAGCTTGTGGTGAGTTTTTGTTAGAATAAGATTTCTTAAATGGCGATTTGGTTCGTCTTTTTTTCAAGTTACCCTTAACCAGATTTATTTTCTTTGCCGAAGAATCATCTTGACTTGACTCCTCGCTCTCAGAAATCTGCATGGAAAGGGAATTGGAAGGGATCTTAAAAAATTTACTCACTATAGCATTATTCGAGGAACGAAGTTCCATACCTTGTACAGTGGGTTGATCAACGGCTACAGATTGTTCCATTTCATCGGCATTAATCGAAATATCGCTGGCAACTGGATTCTCTCCCTCTTCGTCGGTGGGTTTCACTTCATTGGACATTTCAATAGCACTCTCTTTGGTGTTAGCATTAGGGTCAGGGGTTGTTACCGTTCTGAAATATTTCAAATCATGGAGAGTAAATTGAGCTAACAAAACTTATCACTGTTGAGAAAATCAGACAGGCCCTACAGATGTCAAATTTCTGATCGACAAACCTTGAATCACAGCGTAGCTGTCAAACTCAGCAAATGACCATTTCCGCTTAGACTCATTCTACTCGTGAAATCCGTACAACATGCATGCGAAGGTGGAAGGAGAACTTTAAGTGTTCCTTGAAAGTGTACAAAACAGTTCCTTAACCTGTGATCACCGAATGCAAGCTGCGCTGAACAGCATAGGCAGGTATATTCTCATGCGATCAAAAGGGTTCAGAAGTTCAGACATAATTTGTGACTTTAAGGAACAGAACCCTCCAGCGTTACCGCGCGAGTGCATCCGGAGCAATCAACAAAACATCTGCAATTCCCACCAGACTACCTGAATCGCATGAAGTGCATGTCAGGTAATTTTACAAGTCCCATACGATCTTCTAGAATCGTTATATATAACCTGTTTCAATAGGACACACAGTTCAACCGAATCAACACCTTAGTGGATCCGGAGCAAAGCGCTAAACACTTGCCAATCCTACCAGACCACTTAGAACGTTTGAAAACGCTTAAAGTAGCAGACAGGTAACAGCTTATGAGATGAAATCAATCTACCAAAACATTAATGACGACCTGCTTCTTTAGGGAACGTAGTTCACCACAAACCGTACGTGATCGCAAAACGTCCACTGCTAGTACCAGGCAACGTACATTGCATGAATACGAGCTGTGGAGCAGGAACCAGGATATACGGAAAAACACGAGTTAGATCATTACTAAAAAATAAGCAAGGTAAGGTCAAAAGTACTTGGATTCCAACCCATACTTAATCCTCCAATAAATCGCAGGCCGATGATCGAGGTCATACAAAATCCAATTGGAATCTCAAATGCAGCTCCGTGATGCGATAATTGACGATAGGAAAACAAGCCCTCCAGAGAGGTAAAATTTTAACAAACATGCATAAATTCTCTCACTAAAGAGCTTGCCTACAGGGCTTTTGTGTAGGACTAAGACATCGTGCTGGAGCAGATCCCACGACAGGATTTTGTGACCCATCCCAAAATCCAACACAAGAATCGCCTCTCTATACGTATTCAACGCCACCAAGGTGCACCCGATAGGGCGGGCAAGAGAACGATTCAGTTAGTGAGCAGATCAGACGGGAACGCGCACGGTAATTTGTCGTGGTCATTTATCGTCGATAACGAACGTCTTCGCGTCCGAAAAGGAAATCGATTCCGAAAGGAGTGTGCATGCTGCATGGATCGGGTGCGCAGATAGCCGAAGTGTGTGATGTGTGGAGCTGCATGTTGGCAAATTGAGGCCAATAGTTCCCAGGTGCATGAATGGGAATTAGTGAGACGGGATCGAAGGCAGTGCACTGGTGTTCGTGAAATAAGCAAGAGCGCGATCAGTAGTCGGAGAACGGATCGCAATTGATCATCGGAGAGCCGGTGACAGGAAAAAATCTTACAAACACCAGCACGCCATATGGTGCATTTCCCACGTTTGTTTTGATTCTTCCTTCTTTGCCGGAGTTAAAGAAGAAAAGAAATCAACATCAGCTGTCCTTCGTATGTGCATTATGGGAGAAGGAGCGTATCTAGGCAAGTAATTAAACACTAGGCATAAGATCATTTCAAGGCAAATCAAAACCATTTGGAATTGTTTCCCTTTAAGAAACCACAGTTTGCATGAAATGTGCACTGTGATATAGAATTATAGAATCATGTTCGATAAAATTTTTGTTTATGTGTGAATCATTATTGTAGAAGAATAACAATTTAAGTCAAAGCTAAAGAGAGTTGGTAACGTTTAATATAAACAAATACTATGAATGAAATCTTTACGGCAATAAGACTATGATAAAGTTTTCAAGTCACTTTAATCATTTGGCAATTAATTTAAAGGCAAACAAATACTGTGAGTCAAAAGAGTCGGTAATAGAGTATCAGCACTAGCGGGAAGAGGTACACTAACGACAGGCTCTACTGTATCAGAAACTGAAACTGGTTGCGAAGCGTGCCCACTTAACACATCGGCGAAAGATTTCCCTTTTTGTTGGGCTTCTCGAAGCCGTTTATCGAGATCTGCCTTTTGACCTAGCAGAATCTTATTCTGTACACATTTACTGCCTGGGTGGAGAAGATTGGCACAGTGTCTACATGTTTGTGGTTGATTACGGTAGGTAAGTAAGGTCACTTCACCCTGGATTGTCACAATGCGTGCACCCGTTGGACGACCATTGTAAACAAAGTTTTCTCCCCATATGAGCTCCTTAATGGAAGTAACATCGCCAAACTGCATAAGAAAGTTCGAGATCTCTTCGTTCCGAACATTTTCGGACAGGTCGTGTATCTTGACCTCCACTCCTCCGTCATCCATTAGCAAACGAACTTTGGTGCTGACTCCATCCACTTTTATCTCGTGACGCTCGTGATGCTGTTCCACAGCATCTTGGGCAGTTTTGAGGTCGATGCATTTGACATGGGCACAATTTTGAGCATGGTTCATTTGCAAACGAATCACCTGCTCGAATGATAATCCGACCTGCTTATGGACAAACAGGTGGATGTCTTCAAATGTAGGACGCTTGGGGAAATTCGACAGATCCACTTTGAAAGTGTTCTGCCGCGGCCGGGCCGACGCCATCGTCCGGCAAAAAACGAAACAATACTCGCGTGAATACTGAACTCCGAAACGGACGAAATCGATAAGGTTAGCAGCGCGAGAAAAAGAAACGTCTGATCTCGACAAGATCGTGATACTGACTGACGCAGTACAGTTCGGGTCATATAGACCCTAACAGCAAAGAAAATTGAATTGAAAACGATTTAACAATGAAAATGGAAATTGTAAAATTTACGGAGCATAAACAAAACGCAGCGACTGTAACGGTCGCCATGAAATAAATATAAATATATATTTTTAAATTGGAAGCTAATCTACCTTATGTGGCATATAATCATAAAATCTTCTCTTATTTAACTGCCATCTGAGGAATTCAACCAATAGGTTCCAAACAAAAAAAAAACTGTACCATGGGGTCATGTGTGTTCAATTTACCCCAAACATCTGACAAGATAAGCGGGCTATTAGGTAACGAACCCAGTAGGGTAATTTTCATAACGCATCGCGTCGCGTCACCCAAATTCAGCCCAAACTGCCTTACACGAATAAGACAATGTCGTTCTGTATTTGGCTTGGTCTGGTGTTTGGTAAAATTTTGTCAACCTGGATCCAAATCAACATAAAAAAGAGGCATAATTCACACGGTAGTAGCGAGACCGTGTTGTTGTTCTCTCCTTGCTGTCACCCTTTGACACCTACTACAAGGTACGCGGCGACAGAATCAACAAGCAGCCCCGAAAAGGTCCACCGATATGCCGATGGGACTTGAGGCGCCCTGCGCTGGTCGTAAAAGGTGAGAGAAGGTTTGTACTTTCCAAGCAATTTGGCAGCAGCAGCAAAAAAAACAGCTGCGGTTTATGTTTTTGGGCTTGCGGATGTTGGTCTACAAATGGGGTGTTTGTTTGATTGACTTAATGAGGCTCGGTTTCTTAGTTGGAACTGTCAATAGTGTTTTTTTTTCTTTTCCGTATAGCCGAGATGCGATGTTTGCTATTCTGCACAGCTATGATGCAACTTTCAAACGATAAACCGGATAATTAGAATCTCTAGAGTACTCAGGAAAGTGAATCTTAATCAATTCAGGCTTGCCATTGTGTGCGGTCAACTAAGGGGGAAATCAATTACAATAAACGAATAAGTTCCTCTTTACTGAAACGAGCCACAGGATGGACAGATTCCTGGATACAATTTCATTACTGAAGATTGTAAGGCATCTTCTATTAAAAAATTTATCAAGTTTTGTACAAAATATACTGATTGTTTATTATGGTTATTGTATGTTATTACTTTTGATTGATAGTAATAAACATAAGTTTAACAAATTCGAAAACTGTATTCTGAACTGTATTCTCTTTCTTAAAAAACTTTCGTGGTTGCTTATTTTAAAAAGGTGAACTGGAATTCCGTTGATATAATTCAGAATGTTGTCCTAAATAATCACCACGTCAAGATTGATTTGAACCGTGTAGTAAATGAATGACAACTACCGATGTTCCCATTGACTGAAACACACAAAGCATCCTTCTGTTTCACGAGAGACGGAGATCACCAGCTAAAGAACTTTGACACGTTTCATCAAACAACGAAGTAGGAACCTACCTAATATGTCCACCCGCACATGGCGATGATGTGTGATGTGTTGTGAATGGGAAGAATAAGAAGGAGAACAATGTCCACAAGCTTTCCGAGACGCCGTGCCGGGTAGCTAGCCCTTAACATTGAAATGAGTGATAAACCCTTGTCACAATTCATAATTCACGGCTGGAGATGGTTTACGTTTCTGTGCTTTGCTGCCGCCGCCTTTTGGACCAACAATAACAAAGCAAGGCTGATGGATGCTGTGCTGGGCTGATGTGAGGGAGTGAGGGAGGATGTGGGTGGAGTTTGCTGACCTTGGTCAAAGTCGCAATTTCTGACGGTCGTTGGATCTCGTCCTTCCAGGGATTGAGCTACTGCTGAACAATTTATTTATGACTTCCTTCGAGTTGATGTATTTGTCGGTCCGGGTTGATGTGCGTTTTTGAGGATACGACAAATGGGATGATTTGTTCTGCCATGTTGTCGTTTCATGTCAATATGATTGTTACAAATTTGTCCTAACTATATGACTGAGTAATCTGTTCGAACACGACCGAAGAATAAGGATGATTTGCTACATTTGAACGAGTTAGTTGAAACTTCTCTGTTTGCTACCGCAAATCGTGACCGAAATCCAGATGAAACTTTAGTTTTATTCATCCGAGTGTCTTTACCTTGTGATTAATACCTGCTGCCATCAGTAAGTAATCACAAGTCACAAACAGGTGAGTTGCGTCATCTCGAGGCGGAGATTACAAAGAAATCTGCCTATCCCACCGCACTAAAACAAATCCATATATGAAAATCTTCGCATCATATGCAAACGTGATCATCCTGCAAACGGGTCGATTACTGTCCGAGTAAGATGATAATAAGCAATTGAGCAGCTACTATAAACATTGTAGATCTTCACTAAGCGCACCTGTAATGGTCACTACTCCGTAACGTTGAGCTTAGTTATGGAACAGGCCCATCCCACTAAAGTAAGCAAAAGCTACTAAGTAATTCTCAACCCTCTAACAGAGAAAAAAGAGCACTTAAGACAACACGATCGCCGAAGCCACTCGACCGCAGAGGAATATTTACTACTCATTATAAGATTATGATTTATGCCGCGCAGGTGATAAAAAAGAGAAGCCGCGGACTCATTTGAATGATCTTACTGAGCTCTCAATAGCGCAGCTGCAAGTATCTAACGGCTAGAAATTTGCCGATGATTATGCGTAAAATTGAGCCGACAGAAAAGAAGCAACACGATTTTTTTTTCAAATATGTGTAAAAATTAATGCTTTTGAAGTAGAAGGGCTTACTGAGCTCTCAATAGCTGTTTAATGGCTAGAACTTTGTCGATGACTATGCGTGAAATTGAGCCAACAGAAAAGCAGCAACAACTTATAGAATTTCGGCACAAAATATTTTAGGTTTTTTTTCACGAGGAGTGAGGCGCAAGACGTGAGACGTGACACGTAAGACGTAAGACGTAAGACGTAAGACGTAGGACGTAAGACGTAAGACGTAAGACGTAAGACGTAAGACGTAAGACGTTAGACGTAAGACGTAAGACGTAAGACGTAAGATGTAAGACGTAAGACGTAAGACGTAAGACGTAAGACGTAAGACGTAAGACGTAAGACGTGAGACGTAAGACGTAAGACGTAAGACGTAAGACGTAAGACGTTGGACGTAAGACGTAAGACGTAAGACGAAAGACGTAAGACGTAAGACGGAAAACGGAAGACGGGAGATGGGAGACGTTAGACGTGAGACATAAAAAGCAAGACGTGAGGCGCGAGACGTAAGACGTGAGACGTGAGACGTGAGACGTGAGACGTGAGATGTGAGACGTGAGACGTGAGACGTGAGACGTGAGAGTTAGATGTGAGACGTGAGACGTGAGACGTGAGACGTGAGACATGAGACGTAAGACGTAAGACGTAAGACGTAAGACGTAAGACGTAAGACGTAAGACGTAAGACGTAAGACGTAAGACGTAAGACGTAAGACGTAAGACGTAAGACGTAAGACGTAAGACGTAAGACGTAAGACGTAAGACGTAGGACGTAAGACGTAAGACGTAAGACGTAAGACATAAGACGTGAGACGTTAGACGTAAGACGTAAGACGTAAGACGTAAGACGTAAGACGTAAGACGTAAGACGTAAGACGTAAGACGTAAGACGTAAGACGTAAGACGTGAGACGTAAGACGTAAGACGTAAGACGTAAGACGTTGGACGTAAGACGTAAGACGTAAGACGAAAGACGTAAGACGTAAGACGGAAAACGGAAGACGGGAGATGGGAGACGTTAGACGTGAGACATAAAAAGCAAGACGTGAGGCGCGAGACGTAAGACGTGAGCCGTGAGACGTGAGACGTGAGACGTGAGATGTGAGACGTGAGACGTGAGACGTGAGACGTGAGAGTTAGATGTGAGACGTGAGACGTGAGACGTGAGACGTGAGACGTAAGACGTAAGACGTAAGACGTAAGACGTAAGACGTAAGACGTAGAACGTAAGACGTAAGACGTAGAACGTAAGACGTAAGACGTGAGACATGAGACGTGAGATGTGAGACGTGAGACGTGAGAGTTAGATGTGAGACGTGAGACGTGAGACGTAAGACGTAAGACGTAAGACGTAAGACGTTAGACGTAAGACGTAAGACGTAAGACGTAAGACGTAAGACGTAAGACGTAAGACGTAAGACGTAAGACGTAAGACGAAAGACGTAAGACGTAAGACGGAAAACGGAAGACGGGAGATGGGAGACGTTAGACGTGAGACATAAAAAGCAAGACGTGAAGCGCGAGACGTAAGACGTGAGACGTGAGATGTGAGACGTGAGACGTGAGACGTGAGACGTGAGATGTGAGACGTGAGACGTGAGACGTGAGACGTGAGACGTGAGACGTGAGACGTGAGACGTGAGACGTGAGACGTGAGACGTGAGACTTGAGACGTGAGACGTGAGACGTGAGATGTGAGACGTGAGACATGAGACGTGAGACGTGAGAGTTAGATGTGAGACGTGAGACGTGAGACGTGAGACGTAAGACGTAAGACGTAAGACGTAAGACGTAAGACGTAAGACGTAAGACGTAAGACGTAAGACGTAAGACGTAAGACGTAGAACGTAAGACGTAAGACGTAAAACGTAAGACGTAAGACGTGAGACATGAGACGTGAGATGTGATACGTGAGACGTGAGACGTGAAGAACGTGAAACGAGAGACGTAAGATGTGAGACGTGAGACCTGAGACGTGAGACACATGAGAGGTAATATGTGAGACGTGAGACGCAAGACATAAGACGTACGACGTTAGACGTTAGACGTTAAGAAGTGTGAAGAGTGAAGTGTATAATCTCACTCAAAGTGGTTTAATTGTCGTTGTCTCCGTAGGTCGGGACTCGAAAACAAGTGCGTAAATTAATTCTCGAGTGAATCTTAAATTTAAGAATCCGAAGAGAATGATGATGATGAAGAGGTGCTCTAAATTTTGCTGCACACATATCGTACGGTAAGAGAGACATAACAAACCCGGCCACTTTTGAATAAATAATTGACACACACAGCCAGACTGAGACTGGTGATGATGATTTAAAAATGTGATGCTGTTAGTCAAGTGATTCACAAATTGGTCGAGGCCCCTAATTGAGTTGTTGTAACAGTGTGCTATGTGATCGACAGTTGGAATCACTTGAGTAGCTTCGGTGACTTTTTGAAACAAAACAAGTCAACTTTGGAAGCGCCTTTTTTCGGAAATTCAAGGGACCCTTCATTTGCCAAATAACTATTATTGAGCTCATATATATTTAAAAGATTCGTGAATGGATAAGATCTGCATTCAAGTTCAAAGGAGACAATATGAGCTGCTGGTGGGAATCAATCAGAACAAATCAAGAACAACGAGCGACGATAGAAAAATTCCCATCCTTCGCCGGGGGATCGAATTGTTTCTAGTCAGATTCCTTCCCGTGCTGGAAATTATGTCATCGTATTTAATAACATATCAGACGGCTTGGAGCTACGAGTTGAGTAGCTTCCCTCCTCAAGAGATGAACATCGAGAATGCACTTAGTCGTGATCTCATCAGCCAACCACAGCTAAATTCCTAGTGCCTTGTTGACTTCTGAATGGGTAACTTACTCGAGCAAGTGCTAAATTTTTCTAGACTCGACTAGACTGAATCTCGGCCCTTGGCCCTGTGTATGTAGGGGAGATTCCAAAGCAGAACGTCGCACACGTTGAGCTGTCATTCAAAAAAGCCACAGAAACCGCTAGCCGCGGATATGGTGGGTACTAAAATCGTAACCTGTGTGGAGGTCAGCCGAACTGGTCGATTGACTTATTCGGATTTGGAGCTTCGCTTAAGGGGCAGGTTGTGCGAATGTATATCATTTACTCGCGCCAGCCTATTCTCACACAAAAACATAAATTCTCCCAAAGCACTCAAAATGTTTAGTTCTGAGGAAGAAATGATGAAAAAGTATGAATATGATATTAAGCTGAAATAAAAAAAAAATTACCAGCAGATCACAATTTGTTTAAAGTTTATTGTCTGAAGTATGGCGGCAAATTTCAAATTCTTCATTAAATTTTGATGGTTGGGTAAGATTAGTCAAGAGTAACAATGTTGACTCAGAATTAATGCCATAACCTCATAAACTCATTTATCGAAATCTGTATTCAGTTCAGGATTCGGGGTTTTAAGTTTGAATCATCATTGAAATAAGAATAAATGAGTGTTATGAAATCCTCGTTCAAATTTCTTGTTGCATTTCATACATAATTTGTTTCATGTTTCACGAAACGCATATGCGTTTAGAAAATTAGGAATCATCCTCAGTTTTTTTTTCATATTTAAACTCGAAGTTATTCTGAATGGAAAAATACAAATCAAAATCAGATTTTTAATCTAAATTTTTATTTAAATTCAGATTTACAAAAATGATTTAATTAAAAAAATAATTAAAATATTTAATTAAGATTGAAATCGAATTTAAAACAAAGGTGCTGATTGAGGGCTTTGAAACGAATCTTGGCTCACATTTAGAATTTTTATCTGGAATTTAGATCGTATTGAAATTCAAAGACAGATTCAAATAAAAAAAAGCACCTTGGCGGAAAAAGCAAGAAAACGTTCTTTCTTGCTTCTACAATCCTGACATATGAATAGATATTTTTTAAATTTTTCTAATTAATTATTCTAGCCGTGTTCTGACAGTTAAAAAAAAGAAATATTTTTTTGGATTTTGAAAAATAGTGGGAAATCCTCGGCCATCAATTCCAAGTGATAAAAAAAATCTTGCAAAGTTTATGAGTTGATCCAGAACTGTAATTTCAAAATTCATCTTATTATTTTAAAGTAATTTCAGATGATGAAATCAACGAGAGAGATGTGTTTGATCGAATAGTTTAAAAAACCTAGCCAATCGCCCCTAAACGATTTGGCGAAATTCCTTATATAACATTTATGTACGTCTATATCGCTTTGAATAAAAGTAACAACATATTTTTTTCATAATTCTTCATTTGGCGAAAGAAAACTTTACAGATAGCATAAATGTAATTTAAGTTATGAAGGTGTATGAATACACCAAAATATACATAGGTGGCTCAAGATACCCCACATTGTGTGGCCAATGATTTCCCACAAGCGATGATTTTCAAGTTGGTTGCGTTTGAGTGACTTATTGATAATTCATGAAAAATTCTTTTTTCATGTGAAAGAGCAAGACAAAACTTAGATAATAGGCATATGAGCATATTTTTTAATGAACCATAGGTTGCACTGATGCAATTTTCAGATACTTGTTTAGTTATGTAAGTATTTTTTTTAACTTGCTAAACAAAAGAATCATATGATGCCCAAGTAACAATTAAGGTTTTTAAGGGACTCCACGCGAACTATGAATTCAACCTTTTAAACCGCGTTCGGTTATGTTTGAATCTATAAAACTCCAATAAACGGTTATTGACACAAAAAGGCCCTTCTGCAGTAAGTTCTGTAGAGCCAATTATAAAACCTTGTCTAGACAAATAAACTTTTCAGGTTTTTTTTTTAAATTGGCTCATAAAACCTATTTATTATATTATATCATCTACAAATAATTCTGCTCTAGTATTTGGTTTTCAATAATAAATTTTAAAACAAATGTTTCTCATTCAAATAAAATATAAAAAACCCAAAGCAATAATTTGTTCATCTTCATTCTGTTTAGAAATCAAATATTATTTTATAACTCTGAGTTCTCGATTCCAAACATTTTCAAACTTGCGCTTTTATAATTACATACCAATAATATGTATGTGAAAATTCTAAAAAAAATATGGGCCTGATGTAAACTGCGCTTGAATTTAATGAAAATCCGATAAAAAGGATATACAATTTTTTTTTTAAATAAATTTGTTTGTGGTCATTCAACTATTTGTTTATATTATCTCAGCCATCAGGATGTCCGAGCTCACTCTTAACATAAACTAGTTGAGGATTACTTTCAAAAATAGAAAACCACTGTAAAAATTTATCTTTATTGGCCATGAAAAAGTAAATAATATATGTTACTAATATTAGTCATATTAGATCACTTTAAAAATCGTAATGTTTTCTAAAAATTATTATTCATACCGATAGGTTTAAAAAAACTTTTTCGCCTTTAAAAGATTATAAAATTTGAAAGGAAATTTGTAAGAATTCTATAAACTGCAAAGTTTTTTTGCAATCTATGAGTCATTCCAACAAAGCTTTTTTTAAGCTTGAGGGGTTTTATAAAATCATTTTAAGGAATCTTACATCCTAATACAAAAAGTCTGTAGGCCCTCTAAGAAATATTTTTTCAAAAGAGTGATACATGTACCTTATAAAACCTTTCTGTTTCAAAGGATGTTTGCTGTAGAATGTAGTAATAAACTGAATAAAACTTTTCAAATGGTTAAAATTTTTTTTTCGTTGAAAACTATTCTACAGTATTTCATTTGTTCTTTTCATAGCACACAATATACTTTTCACAAATTATTTAACAATTGGTATTTTTGAAAAATCACAGCTAATTGAAACAAATCACTTTCAATTAAGATTTCGTAACATTACTCTCAGCATATTATAAATAATGCAGCATGTGTTTCGATTTTATAGACATTTGGAATGGTGAATTCGGTCCTTTTTTATTCTAAGAAGAAAGGAGAATAAAGTCTATCCCATATTTCTACCCAAAAACATTCTATTGTTGACGTTTTGGCCGACGCGACTGCGAGATGACTCACTTTTGTAAACAAATAGTTCTGCCGACTAACTTCAATAAAACTCTTACAGCCTATAGAAGCTTTTACTCCTTATAAGCGGCTTATAGACGCCACGATAAGTTATTTATTAGCAAGTATAAAAACCAAGCGACTTGTAATAACCGTATAAGAACACGAATACTACAAATTACTTTAAAAGGGATTTTATAAATCGAAGCGGGTTCATAGGAAGGTATTCAAATAGATTTTCAAATTGTTTTTTTTCTCAATTGAAAATGTTTTATAGGGTACTCAAAGTGCCAAATAAAAATTATATCAGAAAATTTGAAAATGTTGGATATATAATACGCTTGTTGATGTCCAAGAGAATTGTTGAAAAATGGTTTTCTTTAAACTTTTTTTAAACCATTGAAAGGTATTTTACATCGTTTAAAAACAATCGTATAAAATTTATAAAACCAATTGGAGTTTTGTGGGATAAGTCAACAACATATAGAAATATATACTAGAGATGTACCGAATAGTGGTATTCGGCGAACGGCCGAATACCGAATAGTGACCTTTTCAACTATTCGGCCAAACGAATATTCGGTCGAATATTCCGTTGAATTTCCAATAGAAATCCATAACAAAAAATTCATTTTTCTTCAATTTCTGCCATCTTAACGCTCCTCATGTTTTAAGTCGATTATTTCCAACCAGATGTATAATTGATAGAGATGTACCGAATAGTGGTATTCGGCGAACGGCCGAATACCGAATATTGACTTTCTCAATTATTCGGCCAAACGAATATTCGGCCGAATATTCGGTCGAATATTCTATTGAGTTTTTAATGAAAAAAACTCAAGCGATTAATTCAATGCTTTCTATTTCTTCCATATTAATGCCCCTCATGTTTTTAGTCGATTATTTTCAACCAGATGATATTATCGGATGATTTATTACAAGATATTTTTTAAGTAAGGGCCTTTCTGATTTTAAAAATGTCACCAATAATTGAAAAGACATCAGCTGACTAGTCGATTCTAGGGCGTTTCTCACCAAAGAGATTGCGTTCCTGTGAAATCTGGGATAAAACATGTCGACAGGAGCCAAGCTATCTGTAATTGCTTTTCTTAAATTAAATTAGATAAAGATCGAATTTGAGCAAATTATATTCAAAATAGTTGTTGAAAAGATAGTTGATCTTTAACCTTAAGCATACCATACTTTCAACCACTCGTATTCACACAGTCAGGCATTCAAGACGATTTTTGAAAAGAGATTTAAAAAAGGTCAAATTTACGAATATTTTGAAATTTTTTAAAAATTGTTATTGAACACAAATTTTTAATTTTTTCAAGAGGTATTTGAGATTTCTATTTGATTGAGCTAATAATCTGAACAAACCCGAGCAAAACTCAGGAAAATTTATACAATATCTAGACATCCCAGCCAGATTTAACTTATATTCCTGGATTTATGGGCAAGCCTGAATATATCCAGAAAATCTGGAATAAACTTTAATCAAAGTATAAAGCAATGTCGTTCAGCATTTTCCTGTACGATCAAAAGTGAAAGATACGCGGATACACCTTAGATGTTTTGCTGAAACCATAAGTTTTTAATGATTGTGTAGCTATTATAACATTACTTTTGGATATTTTAAAAATTATCCAAAATTATTTAAAAATTTACAAGCCTCTGTAGTAGATATTCGGCCTATTCGGCCTATTCGGCCGAATACTTAGGTCAACTATTCGGCCAGCCGAATATTCGGCTTAACGGTTTTTTGACGGTATTCGGCGCCGAATATTCGGCCGACCGAATATTCGGTACATCTCTAATAATTGATCAGATCTTTTTTAAGTAGAGATCTCTTTGATTTTCATGATGACGTCTAGTACGTTTATCACAAAAGAGATTGGGTTCCAGTTAAATCTGGGACAAAACATTTCAAACAGGTGTCAAGCTATTTGAATTTGCTTTTTTCTATATCCAATTTGAATGTCTAATTTTTGCTAGATGTCTTAAAAATAGTTGCTAAAAAGAACGATGATCTTTAACCTTACAATACTTTCTACGACACGTATCCACACGACTGGATCGGGTCTGAACGATTCTTTGAAAAACTTGTAATAAAAAAAAATCTAAACATGAACTAGGCATCATTCTCAAACATACAAAAGGAAAAGAAATAAAATCACTTGAAATTTAAAATTTTCAACGAATCACAACCGCAGTGTTCAAATCGTATCTAACGAATAAATTTACTCTAAATAATCGTTTTGTAACTACGCAAAATTTAAAAATTTTCAAAGAAACATTTGAGTTTTTTATTTGATTTAGCAAAAAATCTGAATAAACCCGGGTAAAATCCGAAAAGTTAAAAAAAAATGTGTCCATCTCGGTCAGATTTAACTTTTCTCGAATTCTTTATTTAGTTTATTGACAAGGCTGGATATATCAAGAAGTATAATCGATATATAAAACTATCTACAGTGAAAAATACACGGGTACAACAAAAATGTTTTACTGAAGCCATAAGTTTTTGATTATTTTAAAGCTTTTTCAACATTACTTTTGGATATTTTATAAATTATCCAACATCAGTTGAAAAATTTGACAAATTTGTTCTTGTTTAAATTTAAAAAAAATAAATATTCGGCCTATTCGGCCTATTCGGCCGAATACCTAGCTCAACTATTCGGTAACCCGAATATTCGGATTAACGGTTTTTTGGCGGTATTCGGCGCCGAATATTCGGCCGACCGAATATTCGGTACATCTCTAATATAAACTTACGCAAAACGATAATGATGACGGTTCGATTGGAATTTTTATCTCCACACACAGCTGAGATATTAAGAGTGATGTTCGTTTTCCCATGGCCCACGTTACTCCACTCTTCCCTTCAATTTCAAATTATTTTGCAAATTATGTTTAATGGAAATAAAACCTGATTTTTTTTATAACAATATTATAAACAGGATTCACTTTTCTTCTTGAATTTTAAATAAATAATATTTGCTTATCGGGAAACAATTATTTATATAAAAAAATCGGCAGGGAATCCGTTATTTTTCGGTTTTTTTTCAACGTCGTAAATATTGTAGCTTATAAAAATCAAATTTTAAACTTAAATTTTGAATAAGGATCGAGATCCCCAAGAATTTTAGACTGCGAAATTTGAATCTCTTATCTTTACTAACGAAAATTTGATTTTTTATCTTCGATGGTTGATATTTCTGAATTTGTTCTAGAATTAGCTTATTTGATTGAACCATATAACAAATTATTTAATTGAAGGCTAGTTTGAAAAATTTACGTCACGAAATTTCAAGGTTTTCTTAACTATTCTTTAGAACATGGGTGGCCAAATCATGGCCCGCGACCAACTTTTTGTGGCCCGCGAAGCTCTTTTGGAAAACCATGTTCTTGGAATTGAACGTTTTTCTTGGTCTTCATAGATATAAAATTTGAATAAATATATTTGAATCTACACTAACTTAATTCAAAACAAATATCTGAAAATATCTTTGAACTGAAAAAAGTCAAATGGGTAAAAATGTTTAAAAACTAATTTCGAGAAAACATGGTTTGAAATTATTGTTTTTGGCCATTCTCCATAAATTTTTTGAACATTTGCAACTTTCTTTCGAACATAGAAGTATGCGAATATAATTTAAAAAATCTGAAAAAAAAATCACCAAATTTATTTTGAAACATGGAATCGTTTGATATTACATAGTAACTCCAAATCGATCATTTTTAAACTTATATCCTTTTGGCTCTGAGGGCTTAGTAAAATTTAACAAAACAGGTTATCGTCACTGAATACCACACAATTAAAATAATAAAATTTTCAAAGCTGTACGGTATTTGACACTTTATCTGCAAATTCCATCACACATTTTTCAATGTTTTCCGATTTGGTTTAGGTTACTACATATCATTAGTATGAAGAGCATTCAAACGGACTCTTGTTTTAATATTGAGGAGTTAGGGTAGCCTTAGAATGATAGTAAGATCGTATCGAAATCGTATAAAAATCGTATGAAAGTCGTAGAAAATAACTGAATTATAACAACATCTTAATACAATTACTGTTACAAAAACATCAACCATTCGTAACTTGAATTCTTTTTCAACAACTTCGTTCATCCATAAAAAATTTACATTTTTTGCAAAATAGGTAAAATATGGAAAATTTGCTTTGTAACTTTTCCAATTGGTTATTTTTTGTTAAGCTTTAACAGAAAAAAATATATTTATGGATATTAAACCAAATCCAAATATATTTCAACTGGTAATGCGCTCTGTATTTAGGCACATCAATAATGAAATACTGAACAGAATTTTCAGTTGGATAGTAGAATTCAACTAGAACCAATCTGGTACTGATAAATTTCTTAGAAGAACAACTTTTTGTAGCAAAAATTTTACTTTAAAAAGGTGCAATTAATATAAAACAATCAAATTCGTATTCATACTGTTAAAAGAAGGTTTTCCTAATCCACTTGTCAAATCGAGAAACTGGAAAATTTGAAAATAGTTTGATTGAGTTGAGGTTGAGGTCCGTACTGCGAAAACTCAATGTTATTACTTATTCCTGATATAACTTAAGTTCGTCAAAAAATAATATTTTAATGTCAAAAGCTTGTAAACGATGCTGTTTTAAACAATTTTGTTTTGCGATTTTTTTAATTTTTTTTTATCAATTTTTTTATAATTTTTCAAAGGAAGCAAAATTTGTAAAAATGTGCAAGTAACAAACATGATTTATTAAAATGAATCTATGCTCGATGTGACCTTGGTCAATGTTTTTTATAGCGTTTAAAAAAAACTGTTAATATTTCTAGCGTAACATTTCAAAAGGGCGAAACTAGCAGCTAGCTCGGAACGAGAAAAACGCGTTTGAAATTTTGGAACACCTATTCAAATCCTATTTATAAAATCGATCACTTTTTGTTCAACAAAATCGGAAAATGTGCATTATATTCACTTATTGTTCGATGGTTATCAAGAACATTAAATTTTTTCACTAACTTTCAGAGATTTTCGAGTTTCGCCCTTTTTTGTTTTCGATTTCAGTTACGCCTGCATGTTTCGCCCAATTGATCGGCCGTTTTTGTTTCGGTTTTGTAGTTCCGTCCATTGGTCCTACACGCAAAAACTAATTAGGCCGTTTTGTCACACACGGTCAACTCAGTTACGCCTATTGGCCCTACACGAATAGAAAAATTAACACCATTTTGAATAGGCGTAACTTCACGTTTCAACGAAAATGCAGCAATAGGAAGTTTCGCCCAACTCAATTTTATCAAATCGCGTTTATTAGGTAAAGTGCAACCGCGTGCATACGGAATGACCGTGAGCTTGATTTGTTCACATTTAGCAGTTTCTCCCTTTTGAAATGTTACGCTATATTTGTTTTTTTGATACTCCTGTACAATTTGTTTTTTTTTACCCACTAGTCAATCTCAATTCTGAAATTTGGCTCGCCTTTTGAACATGTTGGCCACCAATGCTTTAGAGCCTTCAAATTTTACGCACATTTTTAAAAGTGTTTTTTTTATTCCGACTTTCACAATAATAAATTATCATTATCTTTTCCTAACTTTTTTCTTATTTTGACTGGCACTTAAATAGCAGCCTGTTGAGGAATTACACGTTAGAATAACTACTGTTTCTCACAGTCTTTATTTGAAGATTCACAAAAAAACTCTTTTAGAAATTTTATTTCAATATATTTGTTTTGTTTTCAAACAATGAAATAATCAAACAACCAACTAAACTACCATCTGGAGGGTCAAAAAAGCTTTTAGAGCATATTTTTCTCTTAATTTTTTTTACAAAAATTCAAAATTTGTGTCGTAAATTCACTAATTGAAATCGATTTTTATAAAATTCAGTGTTTCAAAATAGTTTTCAAAGAAGATCTGTTTTTACAACTTTTGTCAACAATTACATTTTTTCCAACAAAAAAAATGGATTTTCAAATTTATAAAACATCTAATCAGCCCCTAATCACGAAGACGACTGATTTCTCCTTGTTGGTATCACAGAGCCAACGGGGTTTCATGTTGACCTACCTAGCCTGCACCCCTGTTATTCGCATGTAAACAAAGCTAGATATATAACTAAACTAAGGTTCTACACCATCTAAAAGGCAAACCACGCCAAGTCCACGTGAAACGGAATCCGGACGAGACTCCTACTTCCATTTCGATGTCGAGATGGCGAGATGACGATCCTCGTCGCCCGAGTGGCAATGCGGATATTGGCCTGTCATCCATCTCCGTTAGATAGAGAACAACTGGACACGCGAAAAGTCGCCACCAGTGCTCCGGGAAGTCCTTACGGGGAAAAGCAGCGTTCACTTATACCACCTACCCATTCACCGGAATAGGTCTACGTATCTGTGGAAGTGCTACCGACATTTATGGGTCCCATGGGCAGCAAAATCACCCACAGGTTGGATATCATGCTCAGCCCATCCATGTGTGTATGTTTACTAGTACTGCTTCGCGAGAAAACCCCAACCCGTAGCTGCCATTTTCACATAATATAGTGGCTTAGAAATGGCCGAACGGGACAGTTAGCAACTCCTCATTAGCAATTAGATTGGGAAGCTCTCGCATGGCGTTTCTCGGCCACAATCGAAGCTTTCGGATGGTTTAGTTAGCGCTTAGCGATTCTGATGCCGATGATGGCGAACGGCGCGGCGGCGGCGATGATTTCGATATCTATAAATAATTATAATGGACTCGGTTGCCAGCCTGTTAGCGAGCTGACACGAGCTGAAGCGTTTCACTTGGTTCGAGTCCTGTTAATGGAATGCAACACGGGAACTACGCGGGAAATGACTAACGAACGGTTTCAAAATGTTAGCTTGGAGGTCTTATTATCGAAGGGATCTTATTTTGCGAGGCATTCATGGAACCTACAATTCGTTCTAGTTTATCTTGATTGACCCTTATTCTTTAACTTAAGTTTTTTCTCTATTTCTTGCAGGTAAGCACTCAACACGATTCTCCTACCATATTCATCAGTTATTTGTAAGTATAATTCATGGTATCTTAGAGATTTTAATTTGAAAAATTAATCCTCATCCATTTTAAAGATCCAATTTGAAACTTAATGAAATAGAAAAGCTTTAAATTTGACCAAAGATTTCAAGCTTTTCATTTATTGTTAACATTTTACCATAACCAACAATTTTACATAACCAACAGCCAAATTAGAAAAAAAAACACTCATTATAATTACCTGTGCACAGCGATCCAAGACGGAACTTAATCATGACAAAATTAATTACGAAATTACTATAAGAGACAGATAAATGATGACTGCATTAAAAATGCTCATTGAATCATGAGCTTTAATAATTTTAAATAAAATATTCGATCGTGTCGTTAAACATGATTTACACATAAAACTTTTTCCAGTGATCAGATAGAGCCAAATCGTCTTCTACAAAGTTGTAGTCAACGATTTTTAAGGCAACATTACCCATGACATTACTTACGTAGGTACATGTGACAATGCGTAAGCGAGTTATGGTTTTAAAGATAAAGCAGAACAACACAATCAACAAGTGAGGATCAACAAGTAAGGATATTGTCGAATGATTTACCGAGTGCTATGTGTGTATATAAACCGGCATTAGAAGGCATTTTGATTAGGATTAGTATTAGAAACATGTTCTGAGAAAAAAGCTGTTAAAATTTTAGCACATTTTCAATTCTAGTATTTTGAATAACAATAAGAGCTGACTGGAAAACTGATATACGATGTGGGAATAGTTTGAGAACATGTTAAAATATTCGATATGGCCATTTGTTAGGTTATATTCAGTGAAAATATACTTATTTAATATTCACCATAAATCATTGAACTCGAGATGCTGTGTAGATATGTTTAAACATCAACATTGAAAACAGACTTCAGATATAATTTTTTAATTAGACTTCGCTCAACTTACGCATTAACAATTCCATAACCACTGGCGTTGCTAGACAGAACAAGTTCAAATTCGCGAATAATCGCTAATCCGTGGTTGATCGAAGTCATCAATTTTGCGCAAGGGCCAATAGAATGGTGCTTGGGATAAGTAGAACATTCTCAATGAACAAAACTCATGCTCTCTCTTAAAAAAAAAAAGCTCAATAACGACGCCGGCCACGTCCTAGTTGGCAATGACGAAAGAAGGAAGAATTGTCTGTAAGATACTTTCTAGGATCAATCTACAACCATTTGTCCCCATACAGTACAAATACTAGATTTGAAAAATTCAGAAACAAAGGTACCGTAAAACGGGGTAACATTGATCACCGGGGTAACTTTGACCAACCTGAAACTTTTCCACATTATCATCAATAGCTCAGTCTATAGTTTGAATTCTTGAAAACTGTTTTCTACGTTTGAAAGCCTATTAATTGAGTATCAAACAGGCAAAATTTGGTTTGTATTTGAAATTTTTTTCTGTTAGTAAAAAATCTAATTTCAAATCTTAAAATATCTATTTTTTCAAGGCTCGCAAACAAAGAGCTCTCCTGATGATTCCAACAAGCTTTTAGAAGCAAACGGGTTGTTTAAGGTGAAAGAACAATTTCTTTTCTTTGTATATGAACAGTTATAGTGCTTTTTTTATAGTTATTTAATGATATATTTTTGATATTTAAAAAATAAGGACATTTCCCAAGAGTAAGCCCGTATTGGAAAAATGGATAGGAACCCTATCAAATCGTTAACTTTGAAGAAAAAAATGAAAATGGAAATAGGGGGAGGGCCTAGGGGAATGTGTGAAGGTAAAATTTCATTTGTATTTTGAAGCTCTAACTATTTTGCAATTATAATTATTTTTGCCCCTAAATGTAGGCAGCATATAGTTCTTTTTTCGATAATAACTATTTTTTAAATTGATAGACTAGCATTTTTAAATATTATGAAGGTGTTTTGTATCCTTTATGATCAAGAAAATGCTTTAAAACCGCCAGAATAAAGACTGATCAATGTCACCCCAAAGCATCAAATTCTGAACAGCGACGAAAACGATTTTTAAATCAAATTTAAAGAGGTCCAATAAATTTCTGCATCCATGTTTTACGTTCATAGGAGTCCAGTAATGGTTTTAAAAATATAAAACATGTCACATTTCCCTTAACAGAAAACATAATCGAAAAATATTGAAAAAAGTGATCAATATAAAAACCGTCTATACGTCTGCGAATCTATATACAAAGGGATGTGTTAGTAATCCCAGAATGGCCATGATCTAAGCCATTTTTAGGGAAAATCTATAATTTATTATAATCGGATGAATAATTTTCGTGTTTTACATTTTAACTTGGTCGACTTACATAGTGTTTACTGTTTGTGTCTGTAAGGTTTTTAATGGCTGGGTTGATGTTGGATTTTCTTTAAAAAAATTGAGAGAATTGAGAAATGACAAAAGTTCAATGAAGCCCCTTCTCAATATCAGGTATTCACAAAGTCGTGTTTAATTTCTGATATTAAAAAAGTTAATTCGATTTATCTTTCCTTTTTCAGATTTGTTTTTGCCAGAAACTTTCGGTTATAAAAATGACAAGAAGCTCTGCTTATTATTGAAAAAAAAAGTTATTATAAGTGCGGCCCGCCGACAAAATTTCAAATTAAAATTGGCCCGTTGGTTCAAAAGGTTGCTCACCCCTGTCTTATCCTATTCTCGCAAAAACTAAGACAAGGTATTTTGTAAATTAAAAATTTTATGAAAATTGATTTAATTACCAAGATTTTAATTAATGTGGTTAACGCTTATCATGAATAATTGTTATTTACTATAGCTGTAAAGATATCTGATTTTTTTTCTCAATTTTCACAAAATATTTACCCCAACTTCTCTTACTTGGTAAATTGCTCAGAAAATGGATTTTTTCATTGATTTCATTGAATTTATGATTGGTTTGAGATGTACAGACTATCAATCGAGTTTCCAAAAATATGAATGTAAAATAAAATAAAAATAATCCAATAAATGAAAAATGAGGTTTCGTACAACCTTTTACAGGTTCTATCCCACAGTGTGGCGGATCTTAGTAAGCATCGATCGCTTGAAGACGTGTTTGCCGTGCCGCTCCCGAAAAATGTTCTTCATCATCATGAAGTTAAGGATAAAAAATCAAAACCCCAGTTTAAAGAAACAAGAGCTTTTCTTGAGGTTCGGTGAAATTTGTGTAACATTAACTGAGAAGAATTGGAAATGGTTAAGATTGGATAACCTGTCAATTTGAAATAACGTCAAACTGTGGAAGTCTCGGATGAGATCAATCCATTTTTTAAATATTTTTTTTTAAGTTTAAACTTTGCGAATTTAAGATTAGCACTTCATAACCAAATTCTATAAAATCATATGAAGCGTTTGGAACTCAACGCTTCATTCTTCCCTTTTCATCACATGGTTGGTTTGGCCATATTAATATCTGCAATGCATGTTCGATGTATCAGATACATTGTAGAAAAGATAAATAAGGACGCACGTTTACCATTTTTTCAGGATACATACAAGTGTTGGCCACGTTGGTGTTAGAAAAACAAGAAGAAGAATAAAGTTAAAAATGTTAGCTAATTTTTTTCTTTGGTTGAGTTTTATTAAGGTCCACTTGAAAGATCCAGACAGATGGTCACAATAATTTGACAAAAATATTACGACAATAGTCCGAAAACTGTTCCGGTTCAGTTAAATTCACGGTACCAATCCATATTCAAGAATTTTTATTATCATCTACCTTCTACTCACATGAATATTATTTTTGTGAAAATACAAAGGCTCAACAAATATTGCTGGGTCAACTAGTTTCCCTTATAAATTTTAGCAAAACATCACGTTTTGTATTGTGAATTCACTCATTTGCGCTGTTGTACCTCAGCTGCACTTCAACTCATTATTTCTATATTTAGTGCTTTGGTATCGTCCCGTCGTTTTTAGAAAAGATTTTGATTTTTATTTTTGTTTCATTTTTTACGATGTAAATTCACTCATTTTCAACTGTTTTCGGTTGCATTTTCAAACAGCTTCATTTGATAAAAACAAATTATTTTTGCTACACAATGAAGCAGTATTTGTTGACTTCGAAAAATATTTGGTGAATCGCAATAAAAAATCATTAAATACTTTATTACCTAACTTTTTTTTGCTAACTTAGTCAAAATCTACATTTTATCCATCAAAACATTTGATATTGTGGTCGAAGCATGCTTTGCTCAGGATCAGACGTGTTTTTTTTCGCGCGTTCGTTTTTTTTTAGTTTGTTCCTCATAGGAAAACATTTTATGTCTATGGGTCGGTTTGTTTTTTTTTTCAATAACCTGAAATATCGTTGCTCTTATTTCGCGTTTGTGCTCCAATTCTAAGGAGAGATCAGGAAATAATTACTGCTTTTGGTGCATGTGCTGAAGCCATCACAAAGGCAATAAAATTGCAAATTTAGAAGCTACAACAAATTGCAAAAATGGTGAAAACATGTGCTTTTAAAAAGTGTTATATTGAACAATTCGTCCAAAGAATTTGAAAAAAGAACAAAGATAGTTTTCTCCAGCGCCGTGCTTCTCTTTTCTAGCTCCAATTATTTGACAGAGAAAATAAATTTGAGTTCAAATGAAAAAAGGACATGATTTGCATATGCTCGGAACTTAAATTTTGCACCTGTTAAATTTGTTTTGAATGGATTTTGCAGGAAATGTGTATTTTGTGTAATGAGTGATGAAAAATCAGGAAGTTAAGCCATTCTAAGGAGGCTAAATGGTTTAGAAACACGAAAGCGAAGCTGAGAAGACAAGAAAAGCAAACGAAAATCATGGATCAGAGATAGGGAGCATAAATTTGCGAATTTCCTGTATTCCGAAAAATTTCCACAACGTAGGAAAAGCTAAGTACATATTTGAATTTTGTAAATATTATTTAAAAATACATGAGATGACATGAAGTTAGCAAATTGATAAAAATAATTTTAAGGAGCGTGTTTGTTATTGTTTTTTTTATACCGACCTCATTTGTTCCTTCTTCATTCATTTTTAGACTGCTGCGATTGAATGTAAATTTTTGCTTACTAACTAACTTTAACTAACTAAGTACTAACTTTAACACGAAAAATTGAAAATGTTGAACAATGTTTTCGTTCGCAATTAACAAAATTTAAAACTCGTTAGTAATTTCGATAATTCAAATCATATGACACCAACGTACAGAGAAAAAAATTATATTCCTTTTTATTCATTTGAATATCAAATTTTTTGAAGGATATGCTTATGGTTATGCTTTTGCTTATGTTTATGATACATACACAGCCAGATCTAGTCAGCATCCCTGTGAATAGTAAAAGTACATTTAATATTCATCTTAACTAAGCCGGGCCCACTGTGCAGTATTGAACGCAGAGACAACTGGAACACAAGGAGGACTGAACGTGGACAACAGTACCATACGTTCCCGTGATAGGACGGTTCTTAAGTTAGGAGCTCAACTGCTAAATAATAGTGAGCTCCTAGATGCCAATTCTTGATCATTCTTTCTTATTAGGCTGGAAATGAGGTTATTTCACATAGAAATCCAGAATCCAATGGAAACATTTATGGTCATCGACCTTGGATGTAGCACTTTTGTTCGCTCTTGAAAAGAAATATAGATAAAAAAGAAAGAACGTGACTAAAACCTGCATGAAATCTTTTTAAACAATGTGTTAAAAAGATTTCATGGAAAAAACCAATACTGTTCAACATGATTACCTTTTATATATGGCTTGTCAAAGATGTTAAGGTAGAATCAGAATCCGTTAAAAAGTTTGAAAACATTGTTCAACATTTAAAATTTTTCGTGTTAAAGTTAGTACTTAGTTAGTTAAAGTTAGTTAGTAAGCAAAAATTTACATTCAATCGCAGCAGTCTAAAAATGAATGAAGAAGGAACAAATGAGGTCGGTATAAAAAAACAATAATTTTTATCAATTTGCTAACTTCATGTCATCTCATGTATTTTTAAATAATATTTACAAAACTCAAATATGTACTTAGCTTTTCCTACGTTGTGGAAATTTTTCGGAATACAGGAAAAAATCACTTGTTAGCGGTAAAAGGGCGTGGCATTATCATCCTAAAATAAAATTATCGATACTTAAGTCTGTCGTCGTTTGAATCATGTTTTGCGAGTAGATACACAATAAACAAGTCAATTGTAGAGGATATGAGAGGAAAATAAAAGCTTTACAGTATTGAAAACCATTCATCAGAACACAAAGTGGTGTGGAAGTTGGTCAAACACCTCCGTAAACACACCTCGTATGACCATATCAGCCAGCACAAATGCTCCTCAGCTTCAATTGATTAATTCCCCTATCAGTCGCCTGACGATTTGTCACGCACAATAATTCCGGTCCAGTTAGCTAGATGAATTTATGTATGGAACTCGGAGGTTAGTTGGAAGGAAGCCAGGCAGCGAATGCGGAATCTAAACGCTTGACGTCGCGACTAAGTAAGTGCACGTGATCTTAGCAGCTAGCACTAAACTAGCATCTTAAATCCGCTTCCCAGGCCTTTTTGAGTTGACCCGAATGCGACTCTACCGGCAACGAATTTACTAAGCAAGCAGCTAGCCCATTCAGGGCCCTTCCTTTGCTATGTGTTGTTTGTTTACAAGCAGTCGCAGGAATGAACTTCCAGCGAGCGCCGAATGGAATAATAATCACAGGGTTTCGCGACGCGACCTAAAGCGCGACGCCCTAAGTGTTGATTTGTTCCTACGTTCTTTTGGCAAGAATCTACTCGTGAATTTGAAGTTGCTCAATAAAGTGAGTTTAAAAACTAAGAATTATTGAAACTTTTAAAAAATTAACAAACTGTGCAGAAATTTGTTAAATTATTATTGTAAACAATTCTCAAGTGAAGGATAATTTGGGTCACATTTGTCTGAAGATTTCTTGTTAATAGGAATTGTTCAATGAGCACCAAATGAATTATGTCGTAGCACCTCCATGGCATGTCGCGAAAACACACTACTCTGTGTTGTTGTTTTCGCTTTCATCAGCAAACGCGACCGGTCGCTGTACAGCGTTTGAATTAATATTGTTAATGTTATTGTTGTTGTTATTTTTTGGCCATTATTCGCGCTACCCATCAAAGATCATAAGTAGAAACGCGCTTGAACCGGACTTAGAAGTCCCGTCTCGAGGGGGTATTACACTGGATCAAGTGAGTTGCCTGTCAAGTACCAACTTCGAGTGAGGGAGGCAGAAATAATTCGCACAGACTCATAAATCAGCATTCGTAACGCGTCTTCCAGCAGTCACGGAAGATCACTGGGTCATTCGACTATGAATATTTAGGTTTGGAATCATTTATTTATGGAGCTTCGGCGATAGTGAAATCGAAGTGTTGAGGCTTAATCTTAATGGTATCTAGAATAATTTCAAATGAATATAATTGAATATTTTTATACAGTTGAACAGTTACAATTGAACGAATTTCAGTTCCCTGAATCCTGATATCGACATTTTGTTGAAAAATAAAGTTATTGATAGTATTTTTCCTGACTAAATTTCAAAGAAGTTTCAGACCAAAAGGAACCTTTAATATTTTTTAAAAATACATACATAGAAGAAGTTTCAAAAAGCCAATGCCTATTTAGCAAATCTCTGTGCCGAAAATGCAATGAAAAGTGTACTGTACCAAAGATGATATGATTGGAAAAGCACTACTGACATAAAGACTCGAGCTCCCAAGCAAAATGAGGCGTGGGCACTACATTCAAGCTAAACAGTAAAATATTTTATGAGATTTTCATTGTATTGGATAATTCCTTGAGTTTGTTGCAAACGATTGAAAACCATGTATTCTACGGTAGCTAAAAATTTGGTTTCATTTGAACAATTGAAACATTTTAGAACATGAATTAAATTTTAAACTTTCTCATTTTCGAGGGAACTCAGTTGGGTTAGCTTAAAATCGGTCGCACCTTTTTTCGCAGTCACGTTTTGCTTCGTGTTTTCTCGAAATTTTGATTTTCCTTTGTCTTTAATGGCCAACTTCCAATAAGTTTGACAGTGAGGCAACTTTTCTTTATCTTTGTTGTTTCTTTCAAAATGTAGTAGAATATAGATTTTGAATCTCAAGTGGACTGAAAAATATGCAAATGGTCCTCATGGTTTGCGAAGTTGTTGAAAGTGACCGAATCAAAGGGACTGGAACTACACCTCCTGACCGGTCCAGGACCATTGTGCTCCCAGAGGACTACATGGATTATTTCCGCATAGCCACCGAACCGCAGGCGGTTAAATCACGAAATGACGTCCAAAATGAATGAGTTTCATCTGCGCGGGACTCCTCTCCAACGCATAAGCTTCCAGAAACCGTTTATGATTATTTTGGTAGATCTTTTTCAATAAACTTCATTTTTCTACGCAAAAATTGAAATTACATTAACAAAATTACTGTTTTTAGTATGATTGTGCAAAGAAAGTGAAAAACTAACACACAAGATAATAAATTTCAACTTTTATCGCAAGCAATGTTTTGCTTGCCAGAATTACATAAGATTATCATTTGAAAATCTGATAACATTTCGAACATTAAATAAAATCCCAGCTTTTCGCATAATGAGTTTGAAAAAAGATTTCACAGATCCCATTCGTTTTAGGCAACATTCGATTTTGGCAACAACGTTCTCAAATGGTGATAGAATACAACAACAAAAACAAGAAAATTTGAAAAAAATATTAAGTACCTATTCAAACATTTCTAAAATGATGAAAATTTCATATAACCAAAAAACAAATATACACAAAACACAAAAAATTAGAAAAATAAATAAAAAAGAAGAAGAAGAATGACAAAATAGCAAATATGACCAAAAAAAAACAAATATTATAAACAAACAACTTTTAATTAGAAATACCCGACGTTTTGACCATTTTTTTCGTGGTTTTTCTCAAGGACACATTCTGTCTGCTGTTATTATCAATATGGTTTTTTTCAATGGCTAGGTGTACAGTATTTGCAGCTAATTCGAACCGGATAAGAAAGATTGTTTTTTATCCGATCTCCTATGGTCGCACTTTAACGTACTTTTTGAATTATAAAATTTCATTGGAGATCGGATGAAAAACAATCTTTCAAGTAAAAAATGTTTACTTTCGGAGTATCCAAAAAATTTTGCTCTGAAGGTGCATCTACAATTCTTAAGCAAATGCTCTTTACGGTTCGAATAATGCTGATAAATTCTCGTTTCATTTTTTTTTCTCAAAATAATCTTAAAACACTTGCCACAAAAAAATATCTTTAAGTCTTTGATGTTGTTCTTATATGAGAATCCAAAATTTGTATCTAAATGAATAATGGCATTTGAAAATAGTAAATAAATTGATACAATATGGAGCACTCGAAGCCAAAAGGCTATCAGTGTACAGAAAATGCCATCGATAAAAGCTTATTTCGAGAAACACTCTTTTAAGTTTTTGTGTTTGGCCATTTTACATATATTCGTTAAAAATTATTATTATTATTTATTCGAAATTAAAAGTATGTAGGGTAACGGACCTATTTTGGACCGCTTTGGGAAGTGGCTATGCTATTTTCTGAAATAAAAAAGTACATGTTTCAGCTTCTATTTCGGCACACTTGCTTGTTGAATTTTTTCTTATTACACCCTTTTTTCTACAATTTCTTATGCTTCAAAACATTAATTTTCGATAAGAATAGAATAAAAAAGGAAAAACTCCTCCGTTATATAGTGCGTTTCAAATGTTTTGGAAATCTTTACAGCACACTGCAATCTAGACGAGACGAGACAGTGTTAAATACTGGCCAGTTGGCATATGTTTAGGATTATTTTTTTGAACGCAAATCTTCTTTAACCTAGCAATAAGCTGAGAAAGTCTGAAATCTTCAACTCCGTGACATCAATTGATGCATTTTGACTTACAAAACCTTAGTGGATTTGGTTTGGCTTCTGTAGAATACAGAGATTCAATAAGATAAAAATGTGCTAGAATTATGAGTTCTTTTTAAACATCTAAAAGCCAGATTTTTTACGCTAAAAAACTCAAAAAAAAATTAGTTTTATCTTTAAAACTACTTTTCTTCTACGCAAAAATTTATCGTCGGAATAAAATTTTCAACAGTTTTTTTTAATTGCATAACCACAGGGGCTAAAAACCAGATTTTTAGTACTTTTTCGCTTGCAATTTTCATACATTTCATAATTTTTTTTTCTAAAGTTTTAATACATATTACGACTATCTCATTGCTAAAGTTGAATATATTTTTGTTTTGTCAAAATTGTTCTACTATTTTTTCATTAAAATATTTCAACTGTTACCAAAGTTTAACTCCTTCCATATTCGCCGATTTTTTTGTCGATTTTTCCCCAAACCCTCCTTTAGACTGGGTTTATATTGCAACTCTTTTACCTTACCAAGTATATTTTTTTTCTCGAAAATCAACTCTGAACAGATGTAACTTTAAAAAAAAAAACTGTCAATTATTTCTCATGAAGCAAAAAAAATGTTAATTTAATAAAAAAAAATGGTGTATGGCCAGTTTTTTATGTTTTAAGCGTCTTTTAGCTGTAGCTTTTGACAACTGCTCATCAAATAGTTGACATTAATGTGAAAGCATAGTGAACAAAAAGTAAGGTAAAACAACGATTGGCTAGGTTTTATGTCGATGGAAGTGAACCCCGTCTAAGGGCAGGGTTGGGCTTTAGCGAGTTGAGAATAAAGCCAATTTTCCGAAATTTTATTCATAATGAGCGATTGAAAAAATTTACATAACTGTTTTGATATCGACGTACAATGTTTCATTTCGTTCATGAACATTTAACATCAAATTTAATCTCCAGGCTATGTTGAGTGGTCCAATATAAGTCCCTAAGGAATTAAGTAGGACCTATTTCCGACATGGGTAAAATTGCTATAAAAACAAGTTTTTTCGGTTCTTCGCGCTTACAAACTAGTTTTCAAGTATTTTATCATAGCTGTGAACATGTTTGTTTTTGTTAAATTCATCACAGCTTTGCAGAAATCCTCTTTAAAGTTGACTTTAGCTTGATTCGGCCCAAATGTGAAAAATCAAAACATTATTTTCAATATTCTCTCCTTATTAGCTTAATTCAATGGAATGTTAGGTATGATTTGGATCATAAGAAGTAGCTTTAACTATATTTTTTTCAAAATTTTCATGATTAATATGATTTATTAGAAAAACATTGGAAAAAAGCTATAAGGTGGTCCAAAGTATGTACCCGGTCCAAAATAGGTCCGTTACCCTATATCAAATTTTTAAAACCTAAAAAAAACTTTCCTAATATTAATTCAAAATCGATAATTTTGGCACTTATACTTACATTTGGATGTATCTGGCGTTTTTCTCATAAAACCTTCAAAGGAGACTTCAAATTACTTAGCCAAACCGTTTCGTGTGGGTGATCAATTCATTTAAAAACTTTTGAATTATCCTTACAGAAAATATGGTAATGGCAAAAATCATCTTATTTACAACAGGCGAAACACTGTTGAGATAGATAATTGATATCTTTGAAATTAAGACCAGATTGTAACCATCAATCAATAAAAAATCTGTTAATTCAAAAAGTGTAACAACCATACAAATGTTTCTGTATAAATGTCGACTGTGTATTTTGTAAGTAGGCAAACCAAAAATCAGCGCCTAGTTAAACATTCGTAATTGATTCGACCCAATTTACAACTGCCAATGGCACTATTGCCCGATTTTCAATTTTCACTCAACAGCCGGGTCACTTTTTCACGAGTCCATTAACGCAAACCGACAACATGCTGTTTTGTGAATCGCTCCAAAAACACCATCCTTCGAGGCGTATAATGAGAACACAATCAAGCGACTCAAAAGCTTCACCACTCGGAAGCAAATTGCACGACGCGACGTTTCACTTTCTCAAGCAGACGCACAAATTGTAACAGATTTTCTGGGAAATGAAAAAAAAAGAACGGAATAAAAGTGTCGATTTGCCTTCATTCTTGTGGGTACTTGGCTGGCTCCCCAATTCAGAAAGCTTTCAGACACCGAATAATGCTATAAAGTATCGGGCCGACTCACAGCACAGCTGCTGGGAGTGTCATTAGCGAACGTGGAAAAAATGGCACTGCATAACTTCAGGCGTTTATTAAATCAAGCTTATGATGGAATGGCCTAGTTTACGCAGCAAGTTTTGATTTCATAAGTGGGTATGGAACCGAAGAGGGCAAAAAATCAAAACCTCATTAGCATCTATTTTTTAAGCATATTCTTCCGATGCTGATCAAAAAGGAATTCTTAGAAATTGATAAACAATTGTATCTGAAACTTAAAATAATTTTGAATCGGGGAAAGTTTTTATTGGAATAAAATCTTCTGAGTAAAAACATATTGTGCAAAAAATAACATAACCTAGAGATTCAAAAATGGTTCAATGATATAATTCAGGATTCAGCTTTAAAATGACAGGTTTCAAAAAATGGTCGAAAAAGATTTCGTTAAACAATACAGGGTAGAGTGTTAAGTTTGCAGAATGAAACATAAAAGGTTGATTGAGGTAATTGTTGTAACAATATCAGGTTTTCAAATTTCAAAAACTCACAAAACATATTTGAACGTTGATCAATGAAATTGAAATTTGAATATTGAGAACTGAGACTTTTTTTACCAATTCTTTAAATGAAACGGCTCATACTTTTTGGCATTAGGGAGCCGAACTCGTTTTGTTTGATGACAATCTAGTTAATTTTTTTGAAGAAAAAAGAGGATAGAGAAATATGAAAATAATAAGGATTTTAGAAAAATGTAAATTTCAAACATGTAGGCCAAGTCCGTCACAGCAAAAAAAATCCAAATTGAAAATTGAAAATTGAAAATTGAAAATTGAAAATTGAAAATTGAAAATTGAAAATTGAAAATTGAAAGTTGAAAATTGAAAATTGAAAATTGAAAATTGAAAATTGAAAATTGAAAATTGAAAATTGAAAATTGAAAATTGAAAATTGAAAATTGAAAATTGAAAATTGAAAATTGAAAATTGAAAATTGAAAATTGAAAATTGAAAATTGAAAATTGAAAATTGAAAATTGAAAATTGAAAATTGAAAATTGAAAATTGAAAATTGAAAATTGAAAATTGAAAATTGAAAATTGAAAATTGAAAATTGAAAATTGAAAATTGAAAATTGAAAATTGAAAATTGAAAATTGAAAATTGAAAATTGAAAATTGAAAATTGAAAATTGAAAATTGAAAATTGAAAATTGAAAATTGAAAATTGAAAATTGAAAATTGAAAAAAAGGGTATAGGAGTTAATAATCGAGAATTGAGAATTGAAAATTAAGAATATATACGAATTGAAATTGAAAATTTAGAAATTCTACTGTTATTTCTCATTCCTCATTTCTGATTTTTCGTTTCTCATTTGTCATTTCTCATTTACCATTTAGCATTTCTCATTTCTCAATTGGAAAAGAGAATTGAGAACTGAGAGTGAAAAGTAGTATGTACCGAGAATAGAAATTTGAAAATGAGAAATGAGAAATGAGAAATGAGAAATGAGAAATGAGAAATGAGAAATGAGAAATGAGAAATGAGAAATGAGAAATGAGAAATGAGAAATGAGAAATGAGAAATGAGAAATGAGAAATGAGAAATGAGAAATGAGAAATGAGAAATGAGAAATGAGAAATGAGAAATGAGAAATGAGAAATGAGAAATGAGAAATGAGAAATGAGAAATGAGAAATGAGAAATGAGAAATGAGAAATGAGAAATGAGAAATGAGAAATGAGAAATGAGAAATGAGAAATGAGAAATGAGAAATGAGAAATGAGAAATGAGAAATGAGAAATGAGAAATGAGAAATGAGAAATGAGAAATGAGAAATGAGAAATGAGAAATGAGAAATGAGAAATGAGAAATGAGAAATGAGAAATGAGAAATGAGAAATGAGAAATGAGAAATGAGAAATGAGAAATGAGAAATGAGAAATGAGAAATGAGAAATGAGAAATGAGAAATGAGAAATGAGAAATGAGAAATGAGAAATGAGAAATGAGAAATGAGAAATGAGAAATGAGAAATGAGAAATGAGAAATGAGAAATGAGAAATGAGAAATGAGAAATGAGAAATGAGAAATGAGAAATGAGAAATGAGAAATGAGAAATGAGAAATGAGAAATGAGAAATGAGAAATGAGAAATGAGAAATGAGAAATGAGAAATGAGAAATGAGAAATGAGAAATGAGAAATGAGAAATGAGAAATGAGAAATGAGAAATGAGAAATGAGAAATGAGAAATGAGAAATGAGAAATGAGAAATGAGAAATGAGAAATGAGAAATGAGAAATGAGAAATGAGAAATGAGAAATGAGAAATGAGAAATGAGAAATGAGAAATGAGAAATGAGAAATGAGAAATGAGAAATGAGAAATGAGAAATGAGAAATGAGAAATGAGAAATGAGAAATGAGAAATGAGAAATGAGAAATGAGAAATGAGAAATGAGAAATGAGAAATGAGAAATGAGAAATGAGAAATGAGAAATGAGAAATGAGAAATGAGAACCCTTTTTTAAAACGTTTATCATTAAAAATTGTCAAACAAATTTGAGTACAGATTTCTCTGGTAGACTTCCATGCGTTTTGGGAAGAACTGAATAAATGTGTGAAGAATTTAAATTTACCTTGATTTATGAGACAAATATTGTTCAAAAATCGTACATTTTTTTTTTCAAATCAACTGCAATCAATTTATTTTCTCCAATGAATCTGACGCCCCATAGATTTCGGTGCTTCTTCCTTAAAATTGGGTTTATTTTTTACAGATCTGTACTCTGACTGATGTTTACAATTACGCATAAACGAGACTTTTCCAATTTGCTTTTGGCTTGGTGTCAATTAGCACATCTTGTACATCATCCGCCAAAGAATACAGCAAGAAAAAAAACCTCTCTCAAACTCCTCCCGGCTTTTTCAAAAATTGAAAACCAACGCTGATTCTTCAAAAGAAAACCTCTCATGAAGCTAGCGGCAGAATAATAAAAGGTACCGAAACGAGAAAAAAGAGAGTGTGAGATGGTAGGCCAACTTCGGCAACTGATTTCAATAATTTGCCGACGAAACCATTAATCAAATGAGAAAAACCAATAAATTTTGTTTACTTTTTCGGAAATAGGATACCCACACAAAGGCGGGTGCGAAAAGCAAATCGCTCCCGGGCCAGTGAGAAAATTCCAAGTTATTTTCTTGAGATTGTACTTTCAAGGATGTGGGGAGCTTTTGGGTGTACTTTCCCTTTTATTTTATCATCGCTTTGGGAGACTTTAAATTTATAATAAAATTTGGTAGTTAAACATTGAAAAAAGCGAAACGTTAAAACATTTTTTCAAAATTTTTTGAAAATTTTCTCCTGCTCCTCATGTAACCGAAATATTTGAAAAATTTGAATTTTTCAACTATATTTTTCAATCTTTAATTATTTGGGAACAAAGCCATAAAAGCAATAACAAATTGTGTTCGAGACATAAAAAAAGGCTTTTTTTTCCTAAGAAACAGGTTATTAGATCATATAATCATAAACATTTATTTCATTATTATTGACAAACAGATAGCACAAATTGACAAGCATTTGCTCAATGCAAATACGACTTGTTTTGCTCAAGCTAGAACACGAGAAAAAGGAACTACTTTGTACAAAAAGAAAATCACCATTCAATTCCAGTTCCGGTAAGACTTCGAGCTTTTCATTTCGTTTTTTTTTCCTCGCTCAAGATAAGTTCTCTCGAGCTCGGAAGTGTCTTTTTCTGTGTTTTTCTCAGTCCCATTCCACAAGACAAGTTGCACTTATTTATCGTTAGTAATAAAATCGATGAGCACGGATATTTACAAATAACTGTCATCAGTCTCAGTTCCATTCACTTCACCATCGTTCTTCCAAAGCGAATAACATTCGAATTGACTTACTACTACTTAAACCAATAGCTGCTGGCAACATTTCTAGCAGAAGCTTCTGGAACAAAACGGGTAAACGGGTTTTCCGAGGGCGACTATAAATTCAATTTGTATCCTACCGAGTTGTGTAAGGTTTTAATGCAGTTTATTAATATGCAAACAGCAGGGTGTGCCAGCTGAGAATTAAGCGAACTGATTCAGAAGCTTGTATAAAATGGAATTTGATTGAATGGGTGTCGGGATAAATTGAAAATTTAAATAACTCACGTATTCCACAAATAAAATCAATCAAACTGTTAAAAAATATTAATTAAAATCGTTCAGAATGTAGACCTTGTCTACTTCCAAATCAATATGGTGTTTTGATTGATCATTTTTGACTAGCTGATCCGGTGTGCTTTGCTACACCTTCTAAAATTGATGGAAATTCAACAAAACAAATTGTTTCCTAGAATATTCTTTTCTGTTTTCAAATCCTGTCCTAAAATTTGTATTGCAATCAATATCTTGTATCTAAAATTAAGACTCTGTATTAATGTATTCATAATGTTCCTGAATTCTGCCACTAAAAATGTTTTACTTCAATAAAATTCCTCTCCCAAGCAAAATTTGAATCCATTTGCTTGAACACTTTCCAAGTATTGAAAAATTAAATTATGAGAGTTCCCCTGCTAAATAATCAAGAAAACGCTTTTCGAATATATGAAATTTGCTTGTTAATATATATAATAATAGAGTTATATAAAAATTATGGGTACCTAATCCCTTTTCAAGCTCACCTCTGAAAATAAAGGAGAAGTCTCAATTCTCATTTACTTTCCTATGACAAATTTGACCTCATTTGCTTAAAATGTTATCGAGTACTTAAGGCAAAAAATCTATGAGAGCAGCCCTCTTCCCTATTCATCTCCCCACTGGAGGGTCCCCGAAAAAGCATAGAAGCATTTCTCCATCCCAAAAACTCTCCTCTACTATGAAGTTGGTATCCATCGTATGACTAATTTTATAAATATGTAACAAAATTGTATTGTATTCCCGTCTGGGAAGGGTCCCAAATAATTAAAGAAACATTACTCCGATCAAAATACAATCCCATACCAAATTCGATGCCTTTCGGTTGATTAACTTTCGACATCTTTAAAAAAAAAACTGTCCCAAGTAACACAGATTATGCCAACTAGCATTAGGAAGTTTTATCATGGTTTAATTATGGCATTTTTTTGTGCAGCTCGTTTTATGGCGGTTTTATTATGGTCATGCAAAATGCTTATAATTTTTTTTCGACCATATGTTTTCAGATGGTTTTGAAAACGCTAATAAAACTTTTATTAAACATGCTGTTTTAGTTATTTTGAAAGAGTTGTGAATGCTTTTTTTAAACTATAATAAAACACAAACCTAAAAGTTTGCTCCAAGCTTTCTTTTGCATGTTTTATAATAGCACTCAGTGCATGATTATTAAACCGCCATAAAACTTAGTGACAGTTCTCGATCAATATGTCAAAACAGGACACGCTCAGATTAGATAGCACATATTTGAATTGGAACTCCCATTTTTACACATTTTTGGTAAGTTATGCGTGTTGGTTTTGAGTTAAAATTTAAAAAAAAACATCTTTGAAAACTTGAAATCACCGAAAGTGGTATGAATATCTTTACAATATGAGTATTGAGTGAAAGGGCCCAAATAGTAGGAAAAAAAATTTTTGCTTGACGCCATCATTAATTCAAGATGGCGGCTTCCGCTTTTATTTTCAAAGCTGTAAATTACTGAAAATTTCGTGAAACCTTCACAATATGGTTATTAGGTGAAAGTAATAAGAGAGAAGAATAATAGTAGAAGTCAAATTTCGTTGCCCGTCGCCATCTTAAATCCAAGATGGCGGCTACCACTCAACTTGAAAATACTGTAAATGACTGAAAATCGCATTAAACCTATATTATAGGGGTATAAGTTGAAAGAAATCAATCGGTAGAAGTTGAATTTCGCTATCTGACGCCATCTTGAAATCCAAGATGGCGGCTTCCGCTAATCTTAAAATGTAGTAAATGACTTAAAATGACATGAAACCCAGGTGGTAGTGGGTGGAAAGGCTTAACGAGTAGAAGTCGAATATTGCTATCTTACGCCATCTTGAAATCCAAGATGGCAGCTTTCTATAAACTTTAAAAATGCTCTTAATCATTGAATATCGCATGAAACCTCCAAAATATGGGTGTTTGTCAATTGGGATAAGCTATAAAAAGTTTATTTTTGCATTCTGACGCTATCTTGAAATCCAAGATGGTGGCTTCAGCTGAACTTAAAAATACTGTAAATGAATGAAAATAGCATGAAACTCCCAAATATTTTGTATTGGGTGCTAAGGCTAAATGATAGAAGTCAAATATCTGTTTTCGCGTTTCTCTGAAAATCTGTAAGTGACTGAAAATCCCACAAAAACCACCACAATACAGACCCCGTTCGTTTTTGGCAACATTCGATTTTGACAACATCGAATTTGGCACATGTGCCTAAATCAGACGGTTAACAGAAACAACATAACCCTATAGTTTTCGCAAGAATAAGACCAATACAATTGCAACATAATAGCATGATAGGAATAATAGAATTACATAAATGGCAAAAAAAAACAAAAACTATAAACAAAACAAGAAAAGTGCTAAATGCATTAGAAACATAATGAAAAAATAATAAAAGTGATTTAAAATGATCTAAATTGTCTTAAAATAGTAGTTTTAATGTAGAATTACGTGAAAAAATTTGTGTTCAAGCGATTTTCATTGATTAACAGTATTTTAAATTCAGTGGAAGCTGCCATCTTGGATTTCAAGATGGCGTCGGAAAGAAAAAAATCGACTTCTAGTTTAGCCCTTTCACCCAATACCCGTATAGTGGTGGTTTAATGCGACTTTTTGTCAGCATTAAGCATTAAAAGTTGAGCGGATGCCGCCATCTTGGATTTCAAGATGGCGTCTGATAGCGAAATTCAACTTCTACTCGTTAAGCCCTTTCACCCGATACCCATTTTGTTGGGGTTTCATGCGATTTCAAGTCATTTACACCACTTTAAAGTTCAGCGGAATCCGCCATCTTGGATTTCAAGATGGCGTCAGACAACGAAATTTGACTTCAACTCATGATTTATTCCACGGGTCATGTCATTCAAAACCAATCCCTTTTCATTCAAAAAGTCTGTCCTCATTTACTGTACTAATGATTAACAACTCAGAAATGAGGAACTCAACCTTAGCGTGTAATTGGTTGGCTTGCGAGAGAAACGTCAAATCGTAGCTTTTTTTGGGGTCATCATTAAACCATAATAAAACTATGAATTGACTCACGCCATGTTGGTTGCAAAATCGAAGGGCACAAAATGACGCCATGTTGATGGATTCACAATGCAAGCATTGGAAAATTTTTTTCAGGCCTTTTTCCATCAATTCCATCATGATTGACCATCAGATTTGACGAGGCGCATTTATTTTAAGATACTATTTCATATACATTTTACCTAAAATCTTGACTGGCAGTAGAAAAGACGCTTCGTATACGGTTAAAACATTGTTTTTTTTAACTATTAATTTTACCAGATCATATCTGAATAATGCAATCATCATTCATCAATCATTATGGTTGCTGGAAAAAAAAATCCGAGAACCGACAGAACCGAAAAAAACAAAAATTTCTAACATGTTTAATAATAGCTTTTTAAAAGCTTTGGTGACCAACATTGATGACCAACAATTATATGTCTTGATGACGTTTCTAGGGTAGGGCCAAATAGCCTGATTTTGGCTTTATTAGAGTCCAGGTGATGTTATAGAATGCGCTTTAGCTTTTTATGGAGATTAATGCGATAGTCCAAACGATATTTTGCTGACCATAATAAAGCTAAAATTGTTACTTGGGGTGGTGGCCGCCTACCAAGTAACAATTTTAGCTTTATTATGGTCAGCAAAATATCGTTTGGACTATCGCATTAATCTTCATAAAAAGCTAAAGCGCATTCTATAACATCACCTGGACTCTAATAAAGCCAAAATCAGGCTATTTGGCCCTACCCTAGAAACGTCATCAAGGCATATTATTGTTGGTCATCAATGTTGGTCAGCAAAGCTTTTAAAAAGCTATTATTAAACATGTTAGAAATTTTTGTTTTTTTCGGTTCTGTCAGTTCTCGGAGTTTTTTTTTTATTTTTTCCAGCAACCATAATGGTTGATGAATGATGATTGCATTATTCAGATATGATCAGGTAAAATTAATAGCTAAAAAACCAATGTTTTAACCATATATTGAGCGTCTTTTCTACTGCCAGTCAAGATTTTAGGTAAAATGTATATGAAATAGTATCTTAAAATAAATGCGCCTCGTCAAATCTGATGGTCAATCATGATGGAATTGATGGAAAAAGGCCTGAAAAAATATTTTCCAATGCTTGCATTGTGAATCCATCAACATGGCGTCATTTTGTGCCTTTCGATTTTGCAACCAACATGGCGTGAGTCAATTCATAGTTTTATTATGGTTTAATGATGCCCCAAAAAAAGCTACGATTTGACGTTTCTCTCGCAAGCCAACCAATTACACGCTAAGGTGGAGTTCCTCATTTCTGAGTTGTTAATTAGTTGTTAATTTAGTACAGTAAATGAGGACAGACTTTTTGAATGAAAAGGGATTGGTTTTGAATGACCCGTGGAATAAATCATGAGTTGAAGTCAAACTTCTTTGTCTTACGCCATCTTGAAATCCAAGATGGCGGCTTCCGCTGAACTTTAAAATGGTTTAAATGACTTGAAATCGCATGAAACCCCAACAAAATGGGTATCGGGTGAAAGAGCTAAACGAGTAGAAGTTGAATTTCGCTATCAGACGCCATCTTGAAATCCGAGATGGAGGCATCCGCTCAACTTTTAATGCTTAATGCTGACAAAAAGTCGCATTAAACCACTACTATACGGGTATTGAATGAAAAGGCTAAGCTAGAAGATGTCGTTTTTTTTTCTTTCCGACGTCATCTTGGAATCCAAGATGGCAGCTTCCACTGAATTTGAAATGCTGTTAATCAATGAAATTCACTTGAACACAACTTTTTTTCGCGTAATACTACATTAAAACTACTATTTTAAGACAATTTAGATAATTTTTAATCACTTTTATTGTTTTTTCATTATGTTACTAATGCATTTAGAATTTTTTTTTGTTTTGTTTATAGTTTTTGATTTTTTTGCCATTTATGTAATTCTATTATTCTTATCATGCTATTATGTCTAAACTGTATTGGTCTTATTCTAGCGAAAATTATAAGGTTATGTTGTTTCTGTTAACCGTCTGATTTAGGCACATGTGCCAAATTCGATGTTGCCAAAATCGAATGTTGCCAAAAACGAACGGGGTCTGTATTGTGGTGGTTTTTGTGGGATTTTTTAGATGTCAAGATAGCGTCAGAATTCAAAAATAAACTTTTTATAGCTTATCCCAATTGACAAACACCCATATTTTGGAGATTCATGCGATATTCAATGATTTAGAGCATTTTTAAAGTTAATAGAAAGCTGCCATCCTGGATTTCAAGATGGCGTAAGATAGCAATATTCGACTTCTACTCGTTAAGCCTTTCACCCACTACCAATTTGGGTTTCATGTCTTTTTAAGTCATTCACTACATTTTAAAGTTTAGCGGAAGCCGCTATCTTGGATTTCAAGATGGCGTCAGATAGCGAAATTCAACTTCTACCGGTTGATTTCTTTCAACTTATACCCCTATAATATAGGTTTTATGCGATTTTCAGTCATTTACAGTATTTTCAAGTAGAGTGGTAGCCGCCATCTTGGATTAAAGATGGCGACGGACAACGAAATTTGACTTCTACTCGTTTATTACTTTCACCTAATAACCATATTGTGAAGGTTTCACGATATTTCCAGTAATTTACAGCTTTGAAAATAAAAGCGGAAGCCGCCATCTTGAATTATAATGGCGTCAAGCAACAATTTTTTTCCTACTATTTGGGCCATTTCACTCAATACTCATATTGTAAAGATATTCATACCACTTTCGGTGATTTCAAGTTTTCAAAGATGTATTTTTTTAATTTTAACTCAAAACCAACACGCATAACTTACCAAAAATATGTAAAAATGGGAGTTCCAATTCAAATATGTGCTATCTAATCTGAGCGTGTCCTGTTTTGACATCTTGATCGAGAACTGTCACTAAGTTTTATGGCGGTTTAATAATCATGCACTGAGTGCTATTATAGAACATGCAAAAGAAAGCTTGGAGCAAACTTCTAAGTTTGTGTTTTATTATAGTTTAAAAAGAGCATTCATAACTCTTTCAAAATAACTAAAACAGTATGTTTAATAAAAGTTTTATTAGCGTTTTCAAAACCATCTGAAAACATATGGTCGAAAAAAAAATATAAGCATTCTGCATAACCATAATAAAACCGCCATAAAACGAGCTGCACAAAAAAATGCCATAATTAAACCATAATAAAACTTCCTAATGCTAGTTGGCATAATCTGTGTTACTTGGGCTCTTTTCTTCCTATTTGATTACTGGGATCAGGGAGGGGTCTCAAACAACCATAGTCTTTTTTCGTATCCAAATACCCCAAATACCAAATTTAGTTCAATTAGCTCGATTAACTCAACAGCCATGCATAAATTCTATGGGAGCCCCCCCCCCCCCCCTATTTGTTTTTCTTATGAAAGATGTTTTTTTGGTAGAAAATTCGACTAGAAATATGTATTTTCGGGGAGTTTTTTTGCTTGCAGTCCTGTTTTTAGCAAAAACGACGTATTGATTTACGTTTCCAAGAAACGTAAATCAATACGGCGTTTTTGCAAAAACAGGACTGCAACCCGAAAAAAACTCCCCGAAAAAAAAAGAATGCAAGGTGTGAAGAGCTTCAGACCATCTTGGGAAAATTTCGTTCGACCAAATACTCTTGCATGCCAAATTTGATTCCCCTCGCTTGATTAGTTATCGAGTTTTGCAGAAATTTTTATGGACCACCTCCCTTCCTTTCCACCCAATGCAAATTGGGAGGAGTTTTAAACAATCATAGAACCTCTTCTCACATCCAAATATCCTCCCAAGCCAATTTGGTTCCAGCTGCTTGAAAAGTTATCGAATTTCGAAAAAACAATATCGAATTTCGAAAAAACAATTTTTCAAGATTCTTTCATACAAGCTTGTCATTTTTGCCAAAATTTTTGAAATGAAATAATGTTATCAGAAGCTTTAAAAACATATGTTTTTCTACCACTATTTTCACCAATCCATGCTGACTTTGAACGTCAATTTATGCAACCCTTGACCGTTTTCAAACTATGAATTAATCACGTTGTTTTTAAAAGTAAAATATGATCTTGAGTGGAACTACTAGCTTCCAACATAAACCCATGGTGCTCTGCCTTATTAGACTGAGTCGATTTGGGGTCATTTTGAAATTTCTCAAATCCTGAGGTCTAAAAAGCTTCGTCTTGGTCCAAAACTCATCCATGATTTTTTGCAAAGATTTTAAGTAACGTTTACATGAGTAAATTTGAACTTTTAGGTTTGTATGTGAAAATTGAATATTTTGTACTAGAAAAATCAACATCACTTTTGTTTCGTCTGTGGAACCGAGCCAGCTGATGGTTGTTGTGCCAATTTATAAAATTCCTAAAGGAAATTTTCTGCTGAACAACTTTTTCGAAGACAGTAACTTCGTATCTTATTAGGAAAAAAAGTTATTAGCTGTTAAACAGGGGTATGTCTCTTCTGAGACTGATGAACAATAAATTCAATTGACATGAAAGAGGCTGTTCTTGATGTTGAAATTCCAATTGAAATCGATGTACTTATGAACAAAAAATCAATTATTTTCTACACAAATTGTTGCAGTTCTACAAAGTGTAGCAAAGCACACCGGGTTAGCTATTTTATTAAAGTAAACGATTCAATTGGTGGCCTGATATTGAAAACCTTTTCGATTCCCTAGTGTTTGATGTTTAGATACTCTTGACTATTGATTCATGGAAATCGATTTGGGAAATAATTGTTTTATCAATTGATCTAAACACTCAATGTTTCCAAAAATTTTTAAAATATATAAGAAACTGGAAATAATTATAAACTTTATTCTTGTTATTATTGTTTAGAGCGAGAAAAAGCTATTTCACAGAATTTTGAGCAAATTTTTATGTCACGGAGCAAAGAATTTTGAAGTATTCACAGATTCCACAGAATTCACACAATTTTTGAATTTTGAATGTGATTCCAAAGTTATAATTTTTTTGGTCAATATAAAATTTAGGTTTTTTACTTTGAATTGGGAAAGTATGATGAGATTGCATTGTAAACTGAAAAATGAAAAAAGACTCAATTTATCATGAATTTTCAATTAAATTAATAGAATTGGCATCACAGGAATCCATCACAGAGCTTTTGGATAAAACCACAAAAAATCAAAAATTTTTCTCAGAAAAACCGTGATGTTGAGCAATGTACAGTTTTTTTTTGCAAAATGTGTAATTTAACGCATCTCCCTTTGCATTACACACTTTGTCATTACTTTCAAAAGTTGTTCACGGCAATTCGACTCTAAACGCGCACATTCAAATAATCAATCAAATATACAAGCGAATTTAATTTTTGAGATCAAAAAACTAAAATTTGAGTTAAGAGAATCGATTCATTCAAAATATGATACAGTGAATCAAAGTGAAAATTGGATATCTTTTTTGAAGTAAAATATAAATTTTAACGGATATTTTGAGAACAACTGTGGAAGGCTAATCTTCTGTTATTTATGTACGAAAACAACTTTAATTTGAACTTTAAAATCTTTAAAGATGCAATTTGATTGAAGTTTTCACAGTTACACAAAGATTAGGAATGAAAGCTTTCAAAGATGTTTACAGTACAACATGGTTCCGCTCAAGATCATATTTTAGTTCCGCTTCCGCAAGATCAGAATTCTTTCTTCAGTAAAACAGCTCTAGATTTTTTAAAATTTTACATTCTAGAAATCATCATGAGAAAGCAGAAACCGTGATCTATCCGCTGAACTAAAAAATTCGTTTGGTTATGACCCCTATCCGTACCGCTTTATCAATTTATTCCGAGTTGCGTCGAATTGAGCCATTCAGTTTCACTCAAGATCATTTACCCTATGGATATGGATAGATAGATATCGAGAAAGTGGTAGAAAGATTTTTGAAATGATCAGATCTAATGAACGACAAATTATTACCTTTTTTGAACATTTTTATATACTCAGAGTTTCCAGAAGTTGAGAGTCACCAATTACCAAGTTTTGCAATAAATAAGGTGTTTTGCTTACAATGTTTAAGAAGAAACAAAAATTCATTTTTAATTACACATACATACATGAAGCATTATGAAAAAAGGTTAGGATTTTGAAAACATACAGTTTTCAGTAGAATATGTCTTTCATTTTTCTTTTCATATTTTCATGCATTGTAGATTCTACTGAGGCCAGGCCAACCATGTGATGAAAACTGCGAAAGACAAAGAAAGAGTTAATAAAAGTGTCATATTTTATTTCTTAAGATAATAATGATAAAAATAAATTTAACATTACTGAATAATTTTGCTCAGGGTAACAAAATGTGTAAAGTTAAAGTCGATATACCTCAGATTTGGTCCTCAATATATTGAAATTCTCTGATTTAATACCAAACTGGTCACCCTATCAGTCTCTTCATTATTAATTCATCAGTATCGGTTGGAAATGAATGCAGTTAAACAAAACGGTATTTTTTTTTTATCAAAATTTCTTGATCCTCATAAAAATAAAGCTTTAAATTTAATGAAATTTTTTTTATGAAATTTTCGAACAACCACCTGTGGTCTGTAAAACAAAGCGTTTTTATTATTTAAATAGTCATGAAAGGTACGATTTAAAATCTGTCTATGAATTTTGAAGAAAAAAGATTTTTTTTTCTATCTTGATTTTTGTTGAATAGTTTCTGGGTTTTGACATAATTAGCCCGGATAATGCCCGGATTTTTTATCGTCAATTTAGAAATGAAATGCCCAAATTTTGCCAGGTTTTTACATAAAATTGCCCGGTTTTTCCAGCCCGGATACGTGCTGAAAAAATTCTGACAACCTCACCTCAACCGGCTAATTGTCCATTTTTTGGCTGGGTGACTCTCTTGAAAAAATTTAAAAATTGGAAATGGTGGAGCTTCTCTATTTAGGAAAAGTCAGAAAAATTAGCGATACCTGAAAAACGGTTAATGCTACAGTGAGCGAAATAAGAATAGCACCACTATGTGTTTTGCTTGTAAAAATATGAATACTTGAAAAATACGAAAATTTTCTTCCACAGTTTGTTCTGAATTGCTTAACAGATAAATCAAGCATAAGTTTACTTTTTTCGGACGTAGCAATTGGCGTTGAGAACCAAAAATGTGAAAAAAAAGGGTGCGAAATAAGAATAGCACCACTTGAGTTTTTCAACAAAAACAAGATTATTTTTAAAAATTTACTGTGTAAAAGTGAATGATAAAGTTTCTACGAATTATTTGAGTAGACAACTGCATTTTAGGAGTTTTCCAGAATTCAAAAGGTTCTCAAAGGTATTAAAAGGGAGTTTTAAGAGATGTTCCTCTAGCGTTATGGAATTTGGTATATGAGCCTTATAACTTTATCAAACTGCTTGATTTCTTCATTGACATTCATAAGTATGATGCAAAATGATGAAACATAGATTTGAGGCTGAGTTTGAATACAAAAAGTAGGTTGAAATTCAAAAACACTAATATTTTTTAATAGTCAAACACTACTTCTCTAGTTTTAAGTCATAGATGGCAGCACTATCTTGCCATTTAACCAAATTCATGCCCATTTTCGAATATCCGGGATTAATTAGGGAGTACTGGATTATTTTGGTCAAGAAATAAATACATGTACCGTGTGAACGCTTTGGAAATTCTAAGATCACAAAATCCAAAAAAAAATTAGAATTGCATCAAGGTCACTAAAAGTGAATTTTTTGGACCGATTATCAGAATAAAGTTATACTTTGTGATGGAGCTTGATGTAGCAGACGGCTAGCAGTATTATTGGTATGATTTGCAATTGAATCGGAAGTTGAGATGAGCAGGAATTTTTTCGGTTGTACATTTTTGTGCTGGTGATTCTTTTGCAAATCCGGAAAAGCTTTCTGCAGCGTGAACTTCCACAAAACTGTGATGGGAGGATACCTCAAAATGATGAATATGGGCCTAAATAAACCTGGAAAATCAATATTGAGACAAAATTTGGTTTTAATTGCAAGATAGTGCTGCCATCTACGACTTGAAACTGGAAAAAGTGTGGTTTACTGAACAAATTCAAAGTTTTTGATTTCCAACCTATTTTTTTCTGATTCAAAATTAATCCCGAATGTTTGTTTCATCATTTCACGTCATTTTTATGAAGAAAGTAAGTAGTTTGATAAAGAATTACAGCTCAAATATCAAATTCCTTAACGCTAGAGGAGCATCTCTTTAAACCCCCTTTTAAAACCTATGAAAACCTTTGGAATTCTGAAAAACTCCTAAAATGCAGTTATCTATTCAAATTATTCGTAGAAGCATTATTATTCACTTTTAAACAGTAAATTTTAAAAAATAATATTGTTTTTGTTGAAAAACTCAAGTGGTGCTATTCTTATTTCGCACCCTTTTTTCACATTTTTGGTCCTCAACGCCAATTGCTACGTCCAAAAAAAGTAAACTTATGCTTGATTTATTCGTTAAGCAATTCAGAACAAACTGTGGAAGAAAATTTTCGTATTTTTCAAGCATTGATATTTTAACAAGCAAAACACATAGTGGTGCTATTCTTATTTCGCTCACTGTAGCATTAACCGTTTTTCAGGTATCGCTTCAAGAAAGAACAGTTCGGGGCTGTTGCTGGGACTTCCAGTTTGTTTTTTTTTCGATCTTCTACTTGGAGAAATCTACATGAGCATTTTTTGAGAACCAAAATGTTTGCGTCAATATCCTCACCGATAGATGCACAATCATAAGATCATTAATATCCCTCCAATCGCAACAACACTTATTTTATTGCAAACATTAAAATCACGACGATCAGAAATCGAATTCAATTTCCTTTCACTAGCAATAAGAGGAATCACACTCGCAAAACAAAACACCAAATTTAGAAATGAAAAGCAAGTGATTGGGATGCATTTCATCCACTTGTACCTAATTTTTATCTATCTGAACTGTAGTCTCAAAACACTAAAAATTCATCAAAATTCATAATAGCTAAAATACAAACGGTTAAAACGCGACGTTGAAAAAAAAAATAAGTCCGTTCTCGAGCACGGCTTGCTGTGACTAACAAATGTTCTGAACATCTTTTTCATTGAAATACTTAGAGCAAATTCACTGGTGTTGGGAAAAAGTGGTAGAAATTTTGACATTTTGAAAATTTTACCATGCAAAAATGTTTTCAAGATCTTTGGGCGTTGTATTTTTTACAGCACTGTTTCTATTTCAGCTGTATGTGATAGAAATCATGGCCGTAGGAACGGGGGGGGTTTTGGGGGTTAAACCCCCCCCATGAGCGTCCAAAAAACAAGCGAGGTATTACACTCTACACTCCAAATTACAAATAATTACCAATTATAATAATATCGCTAAGTTTTTCAAGAGAAACAATCTAGACTAAAGCCTATAGCCAAAACCTCAAAAACCCATCCCAAGTTCAAAATTCAGCAACAGTTTCCCAAAACTTTCTCACTTGTTCATAGGTTGCCAGGTTTTTCATCACGTATTAGGGCCAGATAAATCCGGGCTAGTTTATATAAAAACCTTGCAAAATCCGGGTAGTGGATTGAAAAACTGTCGACCAAAATCCGAGCAATATCCGGGCAATTTTGGACAAAACCTAGGAATTACTCATCAAAAATCAAGAAGAAAGAAAAAGATGAAGAAATTAAAAATTTGAACGCATAAATGGAAAAAATTAAAACACAATTTGTTTTTATTTATTTGATTTGAGAATGAGAATGAGATTTAAGCCGGGCCAAATCCGAACTTTTCTAATGTGATCCGGGAAACCGGGTCGAACCGGACTTTTCCCTAATTTTATATTAATCATCCAGGCCAACCCGATTGAAACTGGCCAATCTGGCAACCTTGTCTTAGAAATTCAGGTCTGAATACTAAATTTTAAATTGAACCCATTTTCTATTTTTGAGGCTCTGGTTTCATATCCCCACAGCCAAAATTGTATTTATACATATTTTCGTATTTCGGATTCTTTATCAATTTTAGGATTCTTGATTTTCAGTTCGAATAATCATAAGAAATTGGGAATGAAAAGCTGTTTTTAAATCCTGGTTCAAATTTGGTTTTGCATTTCATATCAAATTTGAATCATGTTGAAAATCGTATGCATTTTCAATGTTTAGATAATAGATTTCCGAATATGAAAACAAAAATTGTTTTACATTCAAATTTGAAGTTTTTAAAGCTCTTAAGTGGCGATCCGAAATTGAAAACTTAGATTTAGATTCATCATTTGAAATTCACATTCTTATTTAGATTCACAAAACAGATTAAAAATAAATAATTGAAATAATGAATGAAGATTAAATGTGCTCAACAGAGTTTAAATAAAAGATTCATGAATGAGTGCTTTTAAAATGGCTCAACAAATTCTGATCTGTAATAAAGATTCGGAAACGTATTTTTTGTACATTTCAGAAATCGTACAGAAATTCGGAAATAGATTCAATTTTTAAATCAGGTTCAGAATTCAGGTTTAAAATTTAAAAAAAAGATTTAGCTTATGAATGAGTTTTTTAATCATCATAAAATCACAATTAGGTATAATGTTTATTTTTGTTTGTTTTGATCACCGCACTTCCTAATGATCCTTTTCCTTCCTTTTATTTTTTTACTAATGATCACCGAGAAACATCTATAAAAAAAGATCGTAAATATAAGGTAGAAATTGAGTTAATTTTCTAAGTTTTGTTTTATGCAAAAAATTCCAAATAATATTTAAAAAAAAAATCATCCACACGATTTTCATAATGGAATTGATTCTTTATGAAAAATATTTGCTGTTAAGAAAATGTGTACCTGATCTTCACGTAAAATATTTGCACAAAATTCTATATTTTCTCGCTGTATTTTTCTAATATTTTCACGGTGTATTTTTAACATTATTAATATTGCAGTTTTTTAAAAGCCAAGTTTCAAAATTAAAACATAATTTAAGTTCAAGTTTACATCAAGCAAATTTCATCCGATTTTTTATCTCTTACTGTCTGTTGGGAAAATTTTATTTATTTTCATCAAAAGTGAGAAACTTGGAACTTGCAAAAGAGTTTAAAGGTAAAAGTCAGTCACCAAAACCCCCCCCATGAGTCGGTTCTTCCTACGGCCCTGATAGAAATATTGCTGTTTTTGCATCACAGCATGCGAAACTACAACATGTGTTGTTAAAAAACTTGAAAACCACAGATCTCAAAATGTTTTTGCATGGCAAAATTTCAAAATGTGCTAAAAGTGACAAAATGTCTACCACTTTTTCCCAACACCAGTGAACTTGCTCTCACAGCTTACTTCTGAAATTTTGTAGAAGGACATGAAATTCTTTCTCTTGGTACAAAAATGTACTTTCTTTTTGTGAAAATTTATTGGGTGTAGTTTCAGATGCCGAACGAGCTAATGAACGAAGTTAAAGTGCCTTTTTTACCCCTAACTCCCCTTTATTTTGTAGACAGTCCAGGAAAAAACTAATTTTGACTTGAAAATTTTGAACAAAATAAGACTTAGGTACCTTGTGCGATTTTTTCTGAAAAATTTAAAGAAGGCTATTTGAGCCATCGCACGCTTTTGAAAATGGCTGTTTTACCCTCGATTCCCCTACATTTTTCAATTACTCAGGGAAAGACATGTTCGGACTTTAAAATTTTGAACAAAATGGGACGTTTATTGTGTGATTTTTTCAGAGGATTAGAACGAACGCTTTCTTAAGTCACCGCACGGATTGGAAACAGGAGTTTGGGCTGTTTTGCCCTCAATTCGCATACATTTTCCATACAAACGTTATCAATTATTAAAGAAAAAGCATGATTGGACTTAAAAATTTTAAAATTTTTTTAAAATAATCTTATGCGGTTTTTTTCGAGGAATCAAATAAAGGCTGTTTTAGCTAACGCACGCTTTAGAAAATGGACCTATGACTGTTTTTACCCTCAATTCCCCTACATTTTTCTATTATTTCCGAAAGAAAGCATGTTCAGACTTGAGAATGTTGAATAAAGTAGGTCGTATCTTATGTGATTTTTCCCGAAGAACCCATATCAAAGCTTGTTTGAGCCACCAAACGCATTGGAAACTGGAGTTATGGCTGTTTTACCCCAAATTTCAGAATAAATTGAAAATTTTCAGGTCCGAAATTGTTTTTTTTCTGAAATAATTGAAAAATGTATGAGAATTGAGGGTAAAAACAGCCATAACTCAATTTTTCAAAGCGTGTGGTGGTTCAAACAACCTTTATTGGATTCCTCGAAAAAAAAAAATACACAAGACACGTTCCATTTAATTTTCAAGTCCGAACATGCGTTTTCTTAACTTTTTGAAAAATATAGAGGAATTGAGGGCAAAACAGGCATAACTCCAGTTTCCAATCCGTGCGGTGGCTCAAATAGGCTTCGTTGGATTCCTCGAATAAAAATGTATAAGATACTTTCCATTTGGTTCAAAGATTTTTCCCATTGTGCACTGTGCGCTTACTTACGGTCTCGCAGCACAGAACGCATAACTCTTAGTAGTAGCTAAAAGCTCAAAAATACGTCAATCATTGGTTTCCCGACTATGATGGTCAAAGCAATGCATTGGCCAGAGTTTGGGGCCAGACAAAATGAGCAGCAGTTTCCGCGGAATCACCGAAGTGGGTAGGGATTCTGCGCAAAATTCATCAATTTGTGATGCCCACGACGATATGTGTGGAAGGATGCAGCTATGGCTCAACATGGAGCCGTGATTTTTTTTTTTCAAAGGATTGATGGGGTCGTTTTGTATTTTATACGCTCCGGTCAATATGTGGTCGGAATATTTTGTGCACACCCCAAGGATTTCCAGGGATTGGTCCGGGAAATTGGAAAATGTTACAAGCCAACATTTGCGGTAAATTGCAAATAATCCCCTCATTTTACATACTCGTTAAGGTTCCTCCAGCGATGGGGTTTTTGCCTAGCATAAGTAGATATGAAATTTGAGCGAAACTTATCTTTGGTCGACGGATGGGTAGTTCGACACACATACGCTCAAGGGTGGAAATTTTGGTGTTGGGAAGTGAAAATGATGATGATGGATCTGGTCAATATAGTTTGGGTCGTCCTTCTGGATGGGTTCCTCACAAAGCTAAGGATAGTAAAAGCGCTTTGGAGCGACAGCTACATACATCACTCGTCGTTGTTGGAGGTGTATCGTATTAAGTTCAGATTTTATCTTCTGTTTGGAGCCACGGGTACAGCTACGATATTCCGTGGCCTCCATTGGGAAGATATCATATCGCATCATAACTGGAGAATTTAGGCTCGGATGGGAAATTGAGTATGCGTTTTAATACTTCAATTTCGCCAATGTTGGAAGCCCGGTATTTTTCGATAATGAAACTGTTTCCTATTTTGTGGCGTAATTGTTCACATGAACAGCAATAGGAGAAACATAAATTTTGTTACTAATTATCGTGCTAATTATTGTGGCCTTATTATAGTGAGGTAGCGTGTAATTTTAAACTCTAGTAAACACGAGTACCGATATTGTTTCACATTGTGTTAACTTCAGTGTTCTTTTGCTGCAAAAATATCAGGAATAAATTCATGGAATGGACTATTGTTTTTCATGTTGTTTAAACATTTGTTTAACCGTTTTAATTTATGTTTATTATGTTTAAGGTAATCACAATATTGCGTTACGCAAATTTTGCGTCTTGAAAATTATTTTCTTGAAAGGCATCCAAAATAAAAGATATCTCCAAGATTGGAATAGTTCATTACCAAGTCTTAGTATACAAATTATTATTAAATTGGTGTTTTTTTAACTATGAAGGTCAAAATTGGCCACTTTGAATTGTACATTGTTTGAAAGGCGATACTTTTCTTATTCTAAAACTGTAAAATATGTAAACGAATTCGTCCAAACTCAGGAGATATAACCATTTCAAAATGACTATTTTGTTAAGTATTTTCAAGATATCTCGTTTACACTTCTAAATTTCTATACAATATATTCAGCAAAAGTGTACAACTTTTTTGTCTTCAAAACTCTCTGGAACATATTTTATATGAAAAATCACGCGCAAAAAAGTTATGTTGAAAAAACTGAAAATTGGTGTTATTTTTCTAAAAATTGTCATAACTTTGAATTAATTAATGTTACAGCTATGACTTCTTTAGCAAAGTTGCTAGAATTGGTACAAGCTAAAAACTTTTCTCAGACATTACAGCTCTAAAATGGATATTAAAAAAGTTAGTTTTTCTAACTCACTACTAGGTGGATTAATCAATTTTTCAAAAAAACTAATTTTTTAGCCCTTGTAATGCTGGTCATTTGACTCCAAGACACTATAGGTCTAAAACGAACAGTTTTGGCAGAAAACAGTTTTGATCGCCTTTTTTATGTTTTACCCCTGTGTTCAATGTCCGTTAGTTCGAAACCAAGAGTAAACATTGGAAACAGTTGTACCGGATAAGCTTTGAAATAACTCTCCACTAGCAGCATCGCCGCGAAGGACATGAAGAAGTAATCGAGAAAAAAGGTAAACTTTAACAAGCATTATATCAAGGGAATGCATTAAGATCATGGCTAAAGATAAAAACTAATAAAGTTTTTACCCATAAGTTGACGACAATGTATGAACTTCGTCAATTCTGTTTGTGATCAGTGTTAGGATACTCTTAAAGGATCGAGGGTTGGAATATGGAATCAGAATTTTAGATTAATGCTCAGAGTCAGGACAAAAGATCAAGCATTCCGAGTCTTAAATCAGAATGAGAATCAGGAATCATGATCCAGATGCAGGGTTCAGGATCAGAGTTCTGCATCAGGCCTAGGGTTCTGAGTTAGCAAGAATGCGATTTTAGCGTCCGGAATCCCTAATCAAGATTTAAATCTGGGAAAAGGATAAAAAATCAGGGTCCAGAATCAAAATCCAGGATCAAGATCCGGGCAGGACAAAGCATTAGAAATCAGATTCAAATACTGCGTTCAGCATCAGAGTCAAGAATATAAAACACGGAATATTCAAGTAACAATTTTAGCTTTATTATGGTCAGCACAACTTCGTTACAACTATAGCATTAACCCTTCATTTCATGATTTTTTATTTTTTCTCGAAAAAATTCTCAATAGTGCGCAATGATGAATACATGAAGGGAAAAATAATGAAAAAATATTATTTTTACATATTTCGGTTATTTAGCAAAAATATTAATTGTTGCAAATTTGCAACAACATGAAACGGTTACACCTTTTTTTTCTTCACACTCGACAACTGGAAATAAATGCTTATTCCTAATTTCTTTTGCACTAATCATAGATTTCACACAGGAACTTCGCAAATGTAGATTTCTGGACACCGAGAAAGTTGAGAATTTAGCTGGGAGTAGTTATGTATGTTGGTTATCCACCATGGGTGCACGGATTCACCGCAGTTTCTGCCTAAGTATGTGCTCACATGCATTCTTGGACCTACCCCATGGCTTTGTATGAACTGTTATAGAGTGAAGTATTGTGTTGATGTAGGTATATTTTGGAAGAACGAGTCAATCAAGTTACTTAGAGGTATTCCGGTATCCGTGTATATACCTGGCCAGCTGGCAGCTGGTTAAACATTTATATAATCAGTTATAAGAGGAAACACATCTTACCTGTCGGCTTCTTATGGGATTCGAACCCAAAAGTTGTCTCGCCGATACCGGGAATCGAACCCAGCCTGGCACATCGGAACCAGACTCGCACCAGCTTATCCACTAGACTACAAAGACTCTCGAGAAATCAGCTAGGAGTAGTTATGCGATAATATACCACCTACTGAGGAAATTATTCCTCACGTTTGCTTGAAGGTGCTTCTTACCTATAGATACAACTTTTCTGAACATTACCTTGAACAAATCAACAAATCAACACAAATAAATTCCTCTAATAAAGATTCTAAATCTTAAATCATACCATAACTATATGCCAGTTTTAATAAACAAACTTGAGTATTGAAATAACATTAAACTATTAAATATCATTTGTTGCCAAAATTAAAAGAACAATAAGATTTCTTCGGAATAAGCATTAAAATTTGGAACATGATTCTAAAATTAGAATTCAAACTTGAAATCAGTTTAAGGATAAAAAAGAAATAAAAATAAAACTTATTTCAATAACATAAAGTTTCAAATTAAAATCCACTACCAGAGCTTTCAGGAAAAGGTTGAATAGTATAAATAAAGAGCATTTTTCGTCGATTGATTATAAGAAACGACTTCAGTAAAAAATAATGAGCATTGTAATTTTCAATCAAATCATTCATTCACCTCTAAGAAAAAAAAAAAGCAAAATAATACTTCAAAACTCGGTTATCGAAGCTAGGGTACTACCGTTGCATGGTGTTACAAATTTGCAACAGTTATTGAAAACCCATTATATCACAGAAAAAACAAAAAAAAATTCTCAAATATTGTTTATTATGTAAATTACTTTAGTGGGAATACGAAAATATTTTTTTTGAGTCGAAAAAAAATTCTCAATATGAATAACACTAGGCCAAAAATTTGAAAAATAAGGCTTTTTCCACATTCCATACTTTTCAGATTCAAGTTGCTTTTTTTAATACCTTTAAACACTGAAAGTAATTTTTTTTTAGTTCAACGTGAAGTTAGAAATATTATTCCCATCGAAAAAAAAATTAACTTTTTAGCTAAATGTGAAGTTTAGAACAGTTTTAATTATTTGTTGCAAATTTGTAACTTTATGAAACGATGGGTTAATCTTCTTGAAAAGCTAAAGGGCATTCTTAATAAACATTAGAACTCTAATAAATATCAATCATTTTTTTTTTAATCTTCGAAAAAACCATTACTGTGAATAACGCTTTTATAAAACACTAGCTGATCCCATACGAACTCCGTTTCGCTTTCAACTCAGAATATGTCATGAACAGTTTGTATGAAAGTCAATCGGCAAGCATTATTCAGATGCACTTCCAAATTCATTATTAGGTAATAATTACAAAAATATTGGACGATCACATTACACTCGTCTGGTGAGTTCCTCATCTCTGAGTTGTTAATTGCTTAGTACAGTAAATAAGGACGGGCTTTTTGAAAGAAATAAATAAGGAATTTAATGCGAATGTCCGGTGGAATGATACCATGTGTTGAAGTCGAATTTCGTTGTTTAGTGCCATCTTGAAATCCAAGATGGCGGCTTCTGCTGAACTTCAAAATGCTGTTAATTACTGAAAAAAGTATGAAAGTCACACAATATCACACGATATTGGGTGATAGGGCTTAACGAAGAAAAGTCGAATTTCCCTTTCTGACGCAATTTTGAAAGCAAAGATGACGGCTTCCCCTTAGCTTTAAAATGCTGTAAATAAATTAGGGAAATGATACTCCCACATGGGTATTGAGCTAAAAGAAACTAGAAAAAGGCAAATTTCCCTACCTGACGCCACCTAAAATTCAAGATGGCGGCTTCCGCTTATGCGATTTTCAGTGCATTTTCAAGTTAAGCAAAAGCCGCTGTCTTTGATTTCAAGATGACATCAGATAGCCTAATTTTTTGCTTGAATTTAGGAACTGCAAAATCTCTGTAAACTATTCTTCTATTCAATGTCGATTCTAATTTCGGTTTCATAAAAGACTATAGATGTACGATTTTACTACAACCAGAGAATTTATGCTCAAGATCTTCGAACACTGTTGGACAATGCACACAAAATTCACTATCTGTTCTACTACATATGTCTAAATAGCAATGCTGCATGCGATATCCTTCGATTCACAAGAAGATAGTACAGAGATTTTCCAGTTGATGAATAAAGTCGGTGTCGAATATTCCGCCAAACTCGTCGCCACTCCACCGTAGAGTTTATCTCGACAATTTAAGGTATTTTACTTCTTCCTCGGTAGACCTCTAGAAGTGCTGCGGCCGATGGGCTTTCTCGAACATTAGATCAGTGGAAATGAAATGCAGCTCTTTTTAGATTGCATAAATAGCACAATAGCGGTGCAGTATACGCCTTAATTTATGCAACAAAAGATGTAAGAAGTTAGGTGGCTTGTAGTTTATATCGAAAAACACTGACTCTTAGTTTCAGTGCGACCCCGCACAGATTGAGGGAGCAGAAGAAAAAAATTGCACTCTCTTTTACTGGACAAGCCGATCAGAGGAGTTTTGCATTCCATGCCTCCAGGAATCGGTGGATTACCTTTTAATCTCTCAAATTAGCATGCAAAAGGAGTGTGTTCTCGACATATCATTCAAAAATCGCCGGAGATGTACCGAAAGTTCCAAGAAATGTAACTTTGGATGATAAATATTCCTTGATTCGCGGAGAAAAATTCATGTGATTCAAAGCACATACTTTATTTGTTCCCCAGAAAAGATATTCGATGGTTAACAATTTTTTTTAATTTAAAACTTTCTGACTGCTTAACCGTGTAACCGTAAGATGAGAATAAAAATCTCAATAAACTGCTTTGCATAGCCAGGGAATTTATTGATTTATATATTCTTCGCAAAAACATTTCATGAAATTATTAATAGCACTAGCAAGCAAAGTCTGCCATTTTTTTTAAATGCTTATAACTTTTTTCATGAAATGCTAACAAAAATGAAGCTTAAGAATAGTCAAAACCAAAAATTAAAGACCAACTTTATTTCAAGATCATTTGAATTTACTGGATGATTAAATGTGCAATAGTTTCTTCATCCATACAAAATTGAAGCGCGTGGAACTAACTCAGAAATTAACCAAATCATCTCAAATGTTACACTGATGCTTAGTGACCCAAAAAGCTTGAAAAATATTTGGAAGTAAAAGATGTTTTTTTCAGCAGTCCGATGTGCAATCTAGACTGAGCATTAAACCGCTGCAAGCTTTGTATGAAAATTTAAAATTCTTAAATATTTACACCTCCCATAACTTTTTTTTGTTTGTTTTTGCTGAAAGAAATAGCAATAAATTTTTTTAAGCGATCCATCCAGCCGTGAATTAGCGCAACGAGTTTAAATTTTGTATGGAAATGTGTATGGGAAATCAAAAATTTATATTCAAAAATCGCCAAAGCTGCACTGAAAGTTCCAAAACATAAAACTTTGAATGAAAAATATTCCTCGATTCTAAAAGTACAATTCATGTGAACAAACCACAAACCTTACTTTTACCCCAGAAAAGATATTCGATGCTATGCTAAATTTTTGTATTCAAAATTATTTTTTTGATTTTAGCGTTTTTGACTGCTTATTTGAAAGCTGTGAAACCTTAGGATGAGAATAAAAAATCTCAAAAAACTGCTTTGCATAGCCAGAAAATATATTGATTTGTATAACATTTGCCAAAACATTTCATGAAATTATTTAAAGCTCTAGCCTGCAAAGTCTGCTATTTTTAAATACTTTTCAATGGATTCAGATTTTTTATTTTGAAATGGTTATAACTTTTTTCATGAAATTCTTAACTGCTTGTCATGTTAGCAAAAAATTAAGCTTAAGAATAGTCAAAACCAAAACATAAAGATCGATTCCATTTCAAGTTTATTTGAATTTTCTGGATGATTTAATGTGCAAAAATTTCTTCTTCCATACAAACTCCATACAAAATTGAAACGCGTTGCGCTATCTCAGGAATCAACCAAATCACCTCAAATTTTACACTGATGCTTGGTGACCCAAAAGGCATCGAAAAAACATATGGGAGCAAAAAGTCATTTTTTGCAGCAGTGCATTTTATTACGATTTTAAAATCAAGCACTGCGTGCCTTTATAAAATATGCAAAAAAAAGCTTGGAACAAACTTCTTAGTTTAAGTTTTTTCTAGTTTTAATAAAGCATTCATACCTTTTTCTAAACAACTTAAACACTATATTTAGAAAAAGCTTTATAAACATTTTCAGAACTAACAACAAATGGTTTAATCCAGAATCCAAGCATTTTTCATGACCAGAACAAAACAGTTATAAAACTAGCTGCATATAAGATACCATAATAAAATCGCAATCTGTGTAACTTGAATCTTAGGCACTGAAATCCTATGATAAGATTTAGAGAAAAAAATTTAAGATTAAGGATCAGAAAAAGGATCGAGTATCCCTTATCCGGTATCTGGATTAGGAGCGGAAACCGGGAACAAAGTCCAAAATCATGGCCAGAATCCAAAATCCAGGTCAGAATACGAAATCCGGGATCCAAATCCGAAACCATAATCAAGAGCATGGGATAAGAATTCAGGATCAGGGTCTAGGATCGTAGAGAAAAGTCTAAAATCAGGATTCATATTATAAGGATAAAGCTTCAGGTTCCGAGATCTGCTTGGATTCAAGTCCGGTTTTATGGATCAAATCTGCGATCATGATCCGGGATATGCATCACAATTCGTGATCAAGGTGATGTTTGTTAATTAGAATCAGGATCCAGAATCATGATCCAGGGTCCATTATTGAAAACCAAAAACCAGTGCAAAATCCAGTGCAAAGTTGAATTAAAGTGCAAGAAAATCTGAGAAATTACTTACTGTATTTTGAAAATCTATAGACGCGGTATTGTGAAAATATGCGTCAACTTTCAAATCCTCTTTTCAAAATTTATTTAGTGTGACTTAAACAATTTTGCAAATAATTTATCCTTATGTGCAACTATGGACACCATTTTGATTTTTTTTAGCGTTCCGTAGCTGATCTACAGTATTTTTTTCTATGTTTCTTAAGTTTTATTTATTATTAGACTTTGCATAACGGAAAACTGAAGTGTTGTAGGTGAATAATGTCTGACAAGAATATTTGAGTTACACCACAAGGCTTTCTAAACTATAAATTCTGATGCTAAATTGAAAATTTCAAGAATGCATTGAGGGTCCTAGAGCATTTATTTTTATATGGATGCACCCGTATGAAGCTACAACCCGGCTAACTTCCAATACACGGGAAAAAAAAATAAAAAGGTAAAATTTACCGAGTTAGCAAGGTGAACGCTCGTTAAAGACAAAAAAGTAACTGCCACCTCTTCGAGGTGAAACTCACTTCACAGCGAGATAAAATTTATCTGAATCGAGGTTGGATAAACGGTACAATTCACCGAGAAAAAAGGTGAATCCAAAAAAGGTAAATCTTACCTCGTAGCGAGGTGAAGTTGACTTGGATTAAGCTAAACAAAACGGAACAATTCATCTAAAAAAAGGTAACTATTTGCCGGATCCGTTTATTGAGGTTAAGCTGTTTTGTCGTTCAGAAGGGAAGTTTTGTTTCGTGCCAATATGAGAAAATCGGAACAGAATGGTAAGTGTTTTCTCAGATATTATTTAGTTGTGCTGGTTCTAGTCATAACATTTATCTTTTGTTTCAGATCGGCAGCTTCGAGGTGTATTCCACGTCATCCTTCAGATATCATTCCGGAAAAGCTGGAACTGACCGGATTAGTCGAACGGAGAAGGGCATGAATGCGTTAACTAATTGCAACGAGCCTGGCGAAAAAAGGACTTATATCAATATTTTTTTTAACACGGTGATACATTTCAAAAATAAATATAATGCATCCAATTTATTTCAAATAAATATAAATTTTTTAATGATTTTTTTTTTCATTTTTATTGAAGAAACCAAAAAAACCAACTAGCATTTACCTTTTAAATCAATGAATGGGAAAACGGATTTTTTCTATTTTGCTAGGTGAATGAAAAAAAGGTAAAATTCACCTCGCAAAAAGGTTAATTTTACCTTTTTTTTTTTTAATTTTCCATGATAGTGTCATATTGACACTCAAGAGCGGATTAGGGTTAAATATTTCTTTGTGGTTCTTTTGTTGTTGTTCAATCTCAAGGCTCAGTCAAATAAGAATCTTATATATCACTTTGAAGTTATTTTCGCCATTAAAGTTTGAATAAAATTAATTATTAACAAATTAGGAAAAACATAACCCTAAATAACGATCAGAAATGCTAGAAAAACAGCAGCATGGAAAGCATTTCCCATGTCGTCGTAATTACTTCAATCTGAGTGCTAATGCATTTAGATACATTATCGGGGTCCTTCAAACTTCTTGAGATGCTAAAGGGAAAACCTCTCAAATTCTAAGCAAACCACAAGAGCAACTCGGTAACGAAAGATCTCTCTCTCTCTCCCTGCCTTAGTGCCCAGTGGAAATTCCTGTTGAACCAAAGTCAAAGTTTTTCAAGGACAATAATGCCCCGACAAAGGATAGAAAGGGAAAAACCCCTACTTTTCCATAGATACAGTCAAGTCGATTGTCCATCCAAAGTTACGTACATACATATGTCTGTGTAGTTGTGAGTTTCAGTTTTCCAGGAAAGCCTTGTATGGCCATGTGGGAACATTGAAGACTGATGATAACTCCATTGTCAACTTTGGGAAAACTGTTGAAATGACCACTTTCCTTCCATATCGTCGGACATTGGCTATAGCGAAGAATGGCCAGCCCGGTAAAATGGCCAATCCTTGAATGTTTGGCGAAATGTTTTGTTAGGTAATAAATTTATGCTTCGATCCCGGCTCTCCGCCCTGATTGGAACGGCAAATTGGTTTTGCAATCAAATTACGATGATATGAAGGGAAAATTGAATCTATGGAAGGAATTTTCTTCGACAGTGAACAAAGACTTTGTAAGTGAACTTTAAAGAGGTTTGTAAGTTACAGCCTAAACTGTTTAGCTGAGAATAAATTACTTCTGCCCACCTGGTTTGATCACAAAGATGGATCAGAATTAATTCTCAAACCTTCAAGAATTTCCCATTCACGTCACGTTGGAAGCATAAATCCTGAAAATAATTTTCCATATTTTCTTCTAAGCCAATGCATAAAAAACGCGAAGGTAAACATGTCCGATGCTCATCATCGTCGCTTATCGTTTTCCCCTGGACCTGGAAGCAGATAAAATTCTCCATTGAAGCCAACATTCCGCTGGCATAGTCGGAAAATTGAACCCGATAGCAAGCCCGGCAAGAATTTATAATGGGGGCTCGCTCATCTCGGAAGCACTTCTCGATGGCTGCCCGCTTTTTTTTTATTTAATTTTTTATCTCTCGATCCGTTTTAACTAAGAAAACTTCTCGAGGCGCAATATTTTTTTCGTGGTTTCGTACCTGGTTTTTTCCTTCTTTCTTAAATTGCGGCTGCATGGTTGCAAATGTGCTGACGCGTCGTGATTTTCCGCCATTCCAGCCAGTTCCATGATTCTGATAAACACTTTTTTCCATGTGTTAACTGGCATGAATGGTGGAAAAATCATATCGGTGAATGCCATCGCTTCCCATCTACCAGCAATATTTAACACTCACAAACGAGGGAATGTGACGATAGACTTTTCAGCTTCCCAGAACCAACAGCTTTCGATATAGGCGGTGATGTTTAATTTATGCGCCTAACTGAGTTTTAAGTGATAATTAGTGGCAAATGTTATTATCGGAGCCATTTGGTGCATCCACCTATTTACACCGTGGCACTCGAAAAATATCGGGATCACTGCACTGAGACACACGCCCGGCGATGGATTTTAATAAGCGATCATTTATTAATTGGAACGTAGGTGTAATGCTATCACGGGAACTCATTAATAAATATTGTTATCTGGGAAAAATTTGTTGAGTTCGAGTTTGAATTGATAATGAATATTAAAGTTTTAACTATCACCTTGAAATTAATTCTCGGGAGTTTCGTGAACACACTATGGAAAAAAATTTCAATTTTGCTGAAAATTAGCTTCAAAAGTTCGACTTCATCATTCGAGTGCAAATCAATCAATCTTGTCATGCTTTAATTAACTGTTTGTATTGATAAACGACAAACATTCTATTTCTTATGTAATTTTGTATCTATCTATATATTTTTTCATTTATATTTTGTCTCGTGACATGACTTGACGATTGAAATTTAAATTTGTTTAAAAATCTCAAAGATCATGTTTGTAAAGAGTTTAAAAATATGTTGATTTATAAGAAAACGCTCGTTACTTGTCAATTATTTAAATAAGGCAAGCGCCACAAGGAATTTCGAAATAACAGGATTTTGGTTGAAATTCCACGAAATCATATTTTGAATAATTTAAAAAAAATCTTATGCAAGTTGAAATAATCAAACCAGCATCTTTAATTTATCATGAACTGAGGCATCATGCAACATTTTTCAACTTCAGTGGCTTCTAAAAATTTAATGTCCATAGATAATCATATCGCTGGAATAACAAAAGTTAAAAGGTTGATGATACATCCAATTGACATAGTCAAAAATGTTATTGGTTTCACCAGTTATTATTAAATTCACAAAAACATGCGATTTTCACTCTACTTAAAATAAGGGGTGAGTTGCAACAAACTTTGTTTTAAATGAAAATAAAATGAAAAGGTTTGAAAATTTATAGTTTAAAAAAATGCCGAGGTAAAAAATAATACAAAAAAGTCAACAAGCTGAAATTATAAAAATTATTTCCTATTTGGATGTGCGAAATTTTTTTAATTTACATACGCGTGAACAAAATATGAATCTATAACTTGCATTCTGACACATTTAAGCGCAGATTGGTAACTGAATTATAAACATATTTATATGAAAAAAATTGGTGATTGTACGTATTTTTTTTCCATCAACAGTGTTGATTGAGGATAAAAATAGCAATAAAGTTCGTAGGTTAAGGTTGCCAGATTGCCTGGTTTTATCCGGGTTTGCCTGGTTTTATCCGGGTTTGCCCGGATATTTAATACAAATTTTGGGAACAGTCTGGCCCGGCCCGGTTGCCCGGATTTCATATAAAAATGTCCGGACTGTGCTTGGATTTATTCACTTTATTTGGCAAACTTAACAAAAAACAAATCTTAACCCTTCGTTTCATAAAGTAACAAATCTGCAACAATTAATGTATGGAAAAATGGAAAAATCGTATTTTATTTTAATTTTTTTTCTTAATGTACACATCATTTCCAACTGTTTAAAACAATTTTTAAGGAAAAATAAAAAATCATGAAACGAAGGGTTAATAAGGTTGTAAATTTTTTTGAATTTTGCCTCCAAAACAAAATTTATTGATCAAGTTTTATTAAAATAGGCATTCAAGATTATATGGAAGCCTAAAATACGACTTGAAATCTGACGAAGAGTTTGGATGAAAAAAATATTTTAAAATTTTTTTTTTTAACTTTTGTTGAGTAATTTTTGGTTTGGACAAAAATGATGGTAGGGGTGTGCGACATGACCATGCCCAGAAGGAATACACCGAAGTGATGGCAACGACCAGCTTTTTGGTGGACCCTAGAAATATCTGAGCTTCGTACTAGCTCTCTAAAAGTCAGACGACGAGCTCAACGGGCGAGAAACGAAGCCGATAGACAAACGAGAGGTGCCGTTTACCGAGTAGCCAGGGTGGCACTTAAGCGAGCTATCAAAGCAAGCAAAGAGAACTGCTACAGAGCGTTATGCCAAAGCGTAGATGAGATGGGGCCAAGCCTATAGAATTGCACTGGCGAGATTCGGTGGCCCAAGGTCGCCGACCGAAAAGTGTACGGAAAAACTGAGAGAGATCATTGCACATCTTTTTCCGCAGCATGGCCCGACGCAGTGGCCACTTACGAATACGACGTGGGTGCCCACGACATCGAGCCAGTAACGAACGAAGTACTTGTAGCTATCGCTAAGAAACTTGCGGTAGCTACAAGTACAGCCCTGTTCCGGACGGAATCCCAAATGCAGTGCTGAAAGTGGCGATACAAACCATTTCGGATACTTTCAGAGTGGTGCTACAAAAGTGTCGCGACGAGGGATCTTTTCCCAATTCGTGGAAAACGGTGAAGTTGGTGCTACTACCGAAACCTTGGAAACCTTCAGCGCATCCATCATCATGCAGACCCATTTGTCTGCTGGACACCCTTGATAAGCTTCTGGAGAGGATAATACTAAACAGACTTATTATAAACTCAGAAGGCAAAAGTGGACTTACGGACAGACAGTTCGGTTTTCGAAAAGGGAAATCTACGGTGGACGCCATCCGAATGGTGACAGAGTACCTACGTGGAGCGCGAGTATAAGAAGAAGTGGACAGGTGTTCGTCACTGCGCCATTGTGACAATCGACGTTAAGAATGCCTTCAACAATGCCAGCTGGGAAGCGATTGCCAAAGCACTTCACAGAATGCGTGTTCCCAATACCCTCTGCAGGATAATAGGAAGCTTCTTCAAAAATCGAGTCCTAACGTACGAAACCGAAACTGGGTTACGATCTACTGCCTTAACAACGGGTGTTCCACAGGGTTCCATACTCGGACCTGTGTTTTGAAATGTCATGTATAATGAGGTGCTAACGCTGAAACTACCAGCAGGCGTGCAGATAGTCGGATTTGCTGACGATATCGTGCTCATGATCACTGGCAAAACAATTAAGGAGGTAGAAGACCTTGCAACGGTGTCCGTAGAAAGAGTTGGCATCTGGATGGAGGGAGTTAAGCTTCAGATAGCTCACCATAAAACCGAAGTTCTGCTCGTGACCAACAAAAGAGTTGTGCCGCACATAGAGATTACTGTTGGAGGGCACAAGGCCTCTTCGAAACAGCAGCTGAAATACCTTGGAGTAATGGTCGACAATCGCTTAAGTTTTGGTGCGCATGTCAAATACTGTTGTGACAGTGCATCGAAAGTCATAGATTCATTGGCCTGGATTATGCCGAATTGCCATGGTCCAAAGAGTAGCAAGAGACGTCTCCTTGCGAGCGTAGCACTGTCGAAACTACGATACGGAGGAGCGGCCTGGAGCTCCGCGATAGAGGTAGAGCGCAACAGATCCAAATTACGGAGCACACATCGGCTGATAGCCATGCGAGTTTCTTGTGCATACAGGACCATATCAGCAGATGAAGCTGATTCCCATCGACATAACTCTGGCGGAGGATATGGAGTGTTACAAAGCAAGAACTGTTAGAGGAGTTCGTCAATGCTTAGCGTCAATGCTCAAGTGGCAGGGGTAATGGGTCGCATCGAACAACGCAAGATGGACGCATAGGCTAATCCCGCGACTTTCAGACTGGGTAAATCGGAAATATGGAGAGGTCAACTTCTACATGACGCAGTTCCTTTCGGGACATGGGTGTTTTAAGCAAAACCTTCATCGGTTTAAGCTTATCAGCTCGCCTTATTGTCCGGAATGCGTAGATACGGAGGAATCAGCAAAAAATGCTATCTTTGTCTGCCCCAGGTGCATTTCAAGGCTTTCAAGGTTCATTTGAACGCTGAAAATATTATGAGTGAAATGTGTCGCGACGAACAGTCGTGGCGTGCTATAATCGACGAAATCTCGCAAATCATGCGCGATCTAATAAGAATCAGGAAAGATGATGAACGGAGAAAGCGAGATAGTCAACCAATTTTGACAAACTAACGGAAGGTCTTAGGCCCCGTGTGAATTTACAATTCAAAAGCAAACCCCATGGGGGAGGGAAGGTATTTTAATATCTAAAAACGCTTCTTTTATACAAATACGATCCCATGTCATATATGGCTTCATTCTCGATAAGCTCTCGAGTTATTCAAAAAATGGGTGACCCTCTCCCAACCCCCTGGCAACTTGACGTTTCCCATACAAATCGCGTGTGCCAGTTTTTTTCTGGTTCTCTGGTTCTGTCAAATCGAAAATCAAGCGACTCAACATGTCGGAAGGACGCATATGGAAATATGTTTTCTTTTAACCGATTCAACAAATGAAAAAAACGTTCAGAATTGAAAATTAGTTCAGTTATACATAAAGTGAATCTGTTTTCAAAAGTTCAGTCGAATAAAGGGCACACAGACGTAAATCTGTATGTCCTTTATTACGTTTAAAACTTTTGGACTGATCAAAATAATTCACTGATATACGGCAGATTTTTGGGAAAAGAACCCCTTCCACCAAAACTATTGATGACGATCGTACAAAATAAATGCAAAACAAAACATTACCACAACAATCATCGAATAATTTTTATAAACTGCGATACATATGATAATTTTAGTATAACAAAACTTTCAAATTATAGCAGAACATTTCTCGGTTTATGGAAAACTGTTCCTATACAATAAATAAATATGTAGAATATTCAATGAGAATAATAATTTCGGTTGAGATTTTTTTTCATTCATTCGAATTTTATGATTTGCACCACATTTGATGATCTGCCCTTTCCATACGCATGGCTCGAAAAGTATGTAAACAAGCGGTACACAAGCGACACCTGCGGATTTCAATCAGGCACACGAAACTCGCCAGAACTGTCAAGTTGCCAGGGGGTTGCCCTCTCCCCACTTTATATCTTCTCTCTGGCAGAAGAAGGGGGACTCAAAAAATCCAAGAAACATTGCCCCGTACGCAAATATGCTCTCATGTAAATTTGGTTCCATTTACTCGATTAATTGTCAAATATTAAAAAAAATGCATGAGTCACACTCTTCCCATTTTTAAACGTTCCACGGTATGGAAGGAGAATGCTAAACCACCGGAAAAAAACATTTTTTATGCTCCGATACCCTCTTATGCCAAATTTGGTTTCGTTTGCTTCAATAGTTGTCGAGTTTTGCTATACAATGTGTATCGGAGGCCCTCTTCCTACCTATCCCTTCCAGAAAGGAGGGAATCAAGATCAAACATTCCGTGTATTAAAGTACACTCCCATGCCCAATTCGGTTCCATTTGCGTGATTGTATGATTGTTCCCATGTCATATTTGGTTTCATTTGTTAGATAAGTTCTTGATTTACGCAAAACAATCGTATGTGAATTCTCTCCTTCCATAACTGTATCCCCAACTGAAGGAGAAAGAAGTCTAAAACAAGCAAATAACCATTGAAAGTATACAATGCTTTCCCATGCCAAAGTTGTTTCCATTTACTCGATTAGTTCTCGAG